>NC_091241.1:5326283-5351283 GCF_040958095.1 Procambarus clarkii | reverse complement strand
TTCTTCATGTAAACTTGCCGTGAAGAGCAAAATGTATGTGAGCTCAAAATGCAAGCCAGCATGATACAACATGAGGTGGAATAGTGGGCTTTTCATCAGTTTCTCTGCCTGTGACAAGCCTCATCTCTGTTTAAACATTTGGTGCACATCAATCACCCCTCCAATGCAATCCACTGTCTAAACTTTCCAAATTCATATTTATTTTCTATAGTTAGTCATTGGGAAACTCTTCACAGAAAACCTTTGCCCCTTACAACAAGATATAACAACAAGATATACCAAAGGGGATATTAATAGGGTACTAAAAGTATCAAAACAAGACAGAACACAAAACAATGGGTATGAACTAGGTAAGTTTAGATTTAGGAAAGACCTGGGTAAATACTGGTTCGGTAATAAGGTTGTTGATTTGTGGAACAAATTACCACATTATGTGGTGCAGGTGGAGTTCCTTGATTGTTTCAAGTGTGGGTTGGACATGTATATGAATGGGATTAGGTGGTTATAAACAGGAGCTGCCTCGTATTGTGGGCCAATAGGCCTTCTAGAGTTACCGCTATTCTTATGTTCTTTCATTTGTTAATAACAAATATTATGGTCTTCATGTTTCAGATTCACATAGATATTCCAAGGATGTCACCTCTAGTGCCACTTTTCCAGCAGATCATTGTACAGCAGATGTTTGAACGCATCTTGTACATTTGGGCTATTAGGCATCCGGCATCAGGCTATGTGCAAGGGATTAATGACCTTGTGACACCTTTCTTTATTGTCTTCCTACACGAAGTAGTTCCTAAGGGTGAGTTTACCATGTTGTTCCCAAAGGTAAGTTTACAAAGTGGTTCCAAAGGGTGAGTTTACAAGGTAGTTCCCAGAGGTTGAGTTTATGCAGTAATTCCCAAGGTTGAGTTATACTAGGTAGTTCTGAAGGTGAGTTTTACAAGGTAGTTCCCAAATATGAGGTTACAAAATGGCTCCCAAGGGTGAGTTTACAAAGTAAGATGCTTACGTGTGGCATCCATATGGAGACGATGAGTGACAATAACAGGACTGAAGAAATGATGACCAAATCGTGGAGAAGCGACAACGTTTTGGTCCGTCCGGGATTAATAAGCTTTAACAAAGTGGCTCCCAAGGGTGAATTTACAAAGTGGCTTCCAAGGGTGAGTTTACAAAGTGGCTCCCAAGGGTGAGTTTACAAAGTGGCTCCCAAGGGTGAGTTTACAAAGTGGCTCCCAAGGGTGAGTTTACAAAGTGGCTCCCAAGGATGAGTTTACAAAGTGGCTCCCAAGGGTGAGTTTACAAAGTGGCTCCCAAGGGTGAGTTTACAAATGGGCTCCCAAGGGTGAGTTTACAAAGGGGCTCCCAAGGGTGAGTTTACAAAGGGGCTCCCAAGGGTGAGTTTACAAAGGGGCTCCCAAGGGTTGAGTTTACAAAGGGGCTCCCAATGGCGAGTTTACAAAGGGGCTCCCAAGGGTGAGTTTACAAGTTAGCTCCCAAGGGTGAGTTTACAAAGGGGCTCCCAAGGGTGAGTTTACAAAGGGGCTCCCAAGGGTGAGTTTACAAATTAGCTCCCAAGGGTGAGTTTACAAATTAGCTCCCAATGGTGAGTTTACAAAGGGGCTCCCAAAGATGAGTTTACAAAGTAGTTTACCAAAAACAGATTACAATATTGTTTTCTTCATTTTACATTATTTTGAACAATGAAATAATATAATAATTTATATTTATTGGCATGTGTTGGTTGATGTATCACAAGATACAATTGTATCACAATTTCCTTTATGAGTTTGAGTTAAGTGAGGCTTCCCCTAGGGTTTGTTTCCGGGTGCTTTCGGGCACCCCGGAATTTTTTTTCTCTTGTGTTTCCCCTTTGGAGGTTCGGGGGGCACTTGATGCCTACCTCCTGCATGACCCGGTTTATGCCTTGGTTATGGACTTGGCCTCTTTTGAGTTTGGTTCTTCTTCCCCTTATTGGGTGCGTTACAAGATTCTGGAGTCATTCTAGCTAGCGGACTATCCTTTGTTTTCTCCCTTAGACCTGATGCAGCTTTTGTTGTACCTGCACACTTGTTTGGCAGGTGTTTCCTATGTTGCAGGTGTTTCTGCAAGTGTCTCGGGAGTCCCTCAGTGCTTGCCTCTTTACTCCTGCCCTTCATGTGATGTGGGTCTTGTGCAGCTGCATGCTCAGGTGCCCTTTCTCTTGGCTGCCTTGGTTGTTGATGACCTTTGGACTTGTACACACCTGGCTTCTGTCATGCGTTTCTCAAGCTTTTTGGAGCCGTCTTTGGATTGGCTTTTGGAGGACTTAAGGGTGCTCGGTGAGGCTCCTCTTGCTGGGTTATTTTTGTCTTGGCTGCTTTGGAGTCATCTGCCTTACTTGAGCTGTATGCTCCGATTCTCCGAGAGGCAGTTTTCAAGTTTTTCACCTCCCGTCTTGCATGTCGGCAGGCTGTGCTGTCTTGTTCTTTGGACTCTGCATGGGCCCTGGATCTCATTTTTATGTAGATATGTACAGTATTTCCAGTTTCCTTAAAAGCAAGTGAACAATCACAGTGCTCTTTGATTCTGTTTTGTTGACTTTGGAGGTTTGGAGGTTCAGGATCCCATTTCTGCATCATGCATGCATGCCCATTGTAAATGATCACCATGAGTGAGAGTCAGATTTGTCTGTGACAAGATTGCCCCATCTCATAAATAACCAGGTTTGAGCCATAATGTTAGTGTTTACTGTGCCTGATCATTATGACATTTCCAACTGATTTATCAACATGGGGAAATATTTAAAGGTTGCTATAATATCTAGTTCCTTACAAAGATTTAGCAATTTTGTGTTTCGCAGAAGAGAAATTGGACACGTATGATGTGGAGTTGGTAGCGGAAGAGGATCGAGCAGTGGTGGAAGCCGACAGCTTTTGGTGCATGTCTAAACTCCTTGATGGTATCCAAGACAATTACACCTTTGCCCAACCGGGTATACAAACCAAGGTTCAACAGCTTGGGGAACTCATGAAGAGAATTGATGGTGAGTATACATTGAGTGTACATGCTTTTGGCATAGCCACATTTTGGCAGTGTAGCACTGGTAAAGAGTCACAAAGTAGTTCTGAGAAACAGAGTCGACTGTGAACAATGTCAGAATCATTCTAGTCACTTTCTTTATCTCATTTCAAGCAGTTTCTTCTGAGTTTGTTCATAAGTAGGCGATTCTTTGGTGTGCTCCACATGACAGTGTTGCATGTTAGACTGGTGTGCACCACTCTTGGTTACCTGATAATGGTGAGAACATCCCTGGTTGTCATGCAGTTAAGGGCTGAACCCTTTTTCCCATTGTGCCCTTCAATCATGTTTCCTCTTACTGTATTTCTTTCTAAGGAATGTACATCGAGTTTCATTTGACATTTTCCATGGGAGAGATTCCTTATGGCTGTGATTCACATAGCCATTCTATAGTATTGTAGTTAAAGCTTTACTGCATAATCAAAGTTGGATCTCACAAAGAGATCTTATACTTATTTACAAAGAAGTTAATTCATTTAATAATTAATTTTGTTGGGAGACAGGCAGCTGGTGCATATATACATGTTAGGCTTATATCACGGTCCCCCTCCCAATGTCAAAACTACTGACCCTCTCCAGGATGCAACACAACAAGCTGATTAACTCCTGGGTACTTATTTACTGATAAGTAAAAAGAGGCATTAGGTGATAGGACACTTCCCCAACCAATTCTATACTCCCCCAGGATTCAAACCCCAAATTTCCGATTGTGAGTCGGGAACGAACCCAATTGTACTACCAGAATAACATTAGAACTTTTATTGCTATCACTTCTCTATTAAGGATCCTATTGCCTTATTGGCCTTACTTTTAACATTTAAGCATTGCCTTTTTAATTTTAGATCTCTTCTATCATGACTCCCAGATACTTTTCACAATTTTAATTAAATTTCTTTCCTGTTTAACTTATATCTTGTACCCATTTTATTTTCCCAGGCTTAAAACCCTACATTTGTCAACATTGAACTACATGTACCAATATTCTGTCTATTTTGAATGTCTGATTAGGTCTTCCTTTAATGTTTTTGCATCCTCATCTGAATTTATTACCCCATTTCTTCCTATTTTAGTGCCATTGGCAAATTGACTACAGTTGCTGTTCATTTCTGTCTCCATATAATTTATGAACATGGTGAGGAATAGGGGGCTTTCTGTACAGAGTATCTGGGTTACTTTACTTGTGATGGTATGGAGTTGGTCCCCGGTTGGCCAAGCGGACAGCACGCTGGTTTTGTGATCCTGTGGTCCTGGGTTCGATCCCAGGCGCCGGCGAGAAACAATGGGCAGAGTTTCTTTCACCCTGTGCCCCTGTTACCTAGCAGTAAAATAGTTACCTGGGTGTTAGTCAGCTGTCACGGGCTGCTTCCTGGAGGTGGAGGCCTGGTCGAAGACCGGGCTGCGGAGATACTAAAAAGCCCCGAAATCATCTCAAGATAACCTCAGGATGGTTCAGCGCTTGGAATTCCCCATTTATGCTGACCCAATGTTTCTAGTTATAATTGTGTCCTGATCAAGTTTAAACCATCATAGCATTATAACAAACATTGTGTCATTGCATTTCATGGGCATGCAATTGCTCAACATATAAAACTTGATTTAAAATGTCATCATCACACTCCTGTTGATAAAAGTGTAATGCAGACATAAATGTACTGTAATGATTGACAGTATCACAACTTATAACTTGAGTAACTGATACATTGCCTTTTGATTTTTCTTTCAGTTCAATCTTCACCAACATTTGGACAGGCACGAGATTGATTACCTCCAGTTTTCTTTCCGTTGGTTCAACAACCTGCTGATGCGGGAGATGCCCTTAGGCTGCACTGTGCGTCTCTGGGACACCTTACATGCTGAACCTGATGGCTTTTCTCACTTTGTGTTGTATGTGTGTGCAGCATTTCTGAAGTATTTCTCACATCATCTCATGGCCCAAAGGGACTTTCAGGTAAGCTTTAATTTTAATTTCGTTCATGCTTCCTTCAGGGCAACAAACAAATATGTACATGTGTTTTTGAGGGCATGGGATTAGTGGTTGTTGGTATTGTGGGTGTTGTGACAAGAGAACAGTACACAGGAGAACAGCAAAACAGTGGAATGTCTCTGAGCGGCAACTCCCAGTCAAGATGTGACCAATTTAGCACCTGTGTGTTAGCACCTGACTTACATCTCAGTCAGGTGCTAACCAGGTCTACTCGGGTCAAATGCACAGGCGATCAAGATGCTGTCTATTAAATTGTGGCCTTGTTAATCCATTGGAGATTAGTATTCTACATCAAAGGACCCTGTACAATTCACTGTTGTATACAAGATAAAGTTTAAAGATAAAGACAGAGAACAGGAAGAAAGCGAGGATTTGGATGTGTGGGCAGTGTGTGTGGTTGCAGTTTTCTGGATACAAACATCAATGACCTCTGGTCGAGTGGAATTCACAGTGGGAGTAAGTACAGCTCTTCTAATCCTTGTCATGTATAACAGAGATGAGCCTCTGTCTGTTTGTCTCTCTCTCTCTCTCTGTGTCCCTGTCTTTTTATTTTTCTTTTGTTTTTAACTAAGACTAGGGTTCATAAGGGCTGTCAAATGATATACCTAGTAAAACTGCAAGCAAGAGCTGTAATCCTACCTCGGCTTATTTGAAACCTGCTTCTAGATTCTAGAGACCCATTTATTTCATGTGCCTATTACATGCATCATTAGGGATAAACTTTATTCATTAAGTAACAATCATGTAAGGAACAGGATGAGCCATAGCCAACTGTGTGCCAGAGCCTTCATGTGATCAGTTGACCTGATCACCCATGCATCAACCTTGTACATTTGTAGGTGTGTGCATTTGTGGATGTGAGAGTTTGTAGGCATGTTCGTTTTTTATTTATGCATTTGTGATTTTGACTAACCTCTGTATTTAAAGAAATACTTGGTCTAAACTGCTGGGTTCACTATCTTTACTATACAGTGTATCATTTCTTGTTCAAGTAAGCTATAGAAATCTGCATAGCCACAAAGAAGTTAGCATTTTGAAAGTTGGAGTTGAAAAATTCTTCAATGGTTATATGACTATTTTTCCAGGGTCTTATGCTGCTGCTTCAAAATCTTCCAACTTCTAGCTGTCTGACAGTGAGATCAGCCTCCTGGTTGCTGAAGCTTTCCGTCTCAAGTACATGTTTGCTGATGCTCCGAACCACCTCCAGGCTAACAAAAGTGACTTTAGCACCTTCTAAAATTTGGAAAAATCCAGCCTGCTCTTAGCAGCAGCTTTTTGGTGACATGAATCATACACCACATCCAACCAAATTCCAAGTTGCATTAGATGCTCTGAACTTCTATACGGATGGGTGGTTGTGTGCATTCCACTGCACCCTTGGTAATGATGGCAGATCTGTGGAGAAATTACTCAAAAGTTACATGAACATTTACTTGAACTGGATCAACTGTAATGAGTAAGATGAAGTATGCAGTTTGCCATGGAAGGTTAGAAGGTCTGTGGAAGTATGGCTTGCATTTTGATTATCTGTTAGCATACCGTAGAATTCCTGTCTCTGTACTCTAATTTCCTTAACATTTTCACATTGAAAATTTGCCTTTAGTTAAGAAGGTAATTGTATGCCTGTTTTGTCTACTCCTTTTGGGGAAATTGATATTGGGTGTGTTTGAGGGCGTACATAGTCTGTATGGTTTTGATAAGTTTGTGTCATTTAAGTATGTATGTATGTACAGGAATATCTTATTTACCAGATTGAAATTAAAATACTATTTTATGAAGTTATTATTATTAAATTAACATATTTATGTCTAAGAAGAAAAGCTCGAGTGCATATGTCCATCATTAACTATGAACGTCAACAAGAAGGGCAGACAGACGCCTGTCTGCCGCCTCCTGTGAACTAGGCCGAGATGTATATCTCTGGGCTCATAAGTCTGATGTTATGTGGTCTCATAAAGCTGGGCATCTATTGGGTCTATGAATCTGGACATCTATTAGGTTCATAAAATCTGAATTTCTACTGAACCCATAAATCTGGATATCTATTGGGTCCATAATTGACATCTGTTGGGTGTATAAATCTCAGCATTTGTGAGCTGATAAATCTGGCATCTTGTGCCCAAAATTCTAGACATATCTTGGGCCCTATAAAACTAGAGATCTCTTAGGTGCATAAATCTGAATATTGAGTTCGGGGATCTGTGGTTGTTGATCTTGGCTTTATAAGCGTGTTTTGTTGCAACCTTTTATATGAGATGAGCTGCTTGGGTTTTTTTTCCAGATACCTGTAATTAGTTTGTCAGTTTATATTAAACTGAATTGGTTACAGGTAAAAATCATAAAAGTCAGGGATTAAAGGTTCTTATTATAAAAGTCTTCTGAGTCATGTCTGTCATTAGATGTCCTGCAATTTTTCTGAATTGGGTTAAGTCTCCAGACACTTTAATAATGTTATTGCTGGTCTCAGTGGACTTCAAAAAAGTTGTACTGTATTGCAAAAGTTATGTCGTTAATTGAAAGAGGAGACATTATTCTATAAAATGACGCTGGAATGGATGCTGTACATGTGATTACATTTGAACATTTTTGATGGAATGATAGTGTTTGGAATATTGTTGAGTGCTATGTGTCCAGGCACTCTGGCAGTGGTCTCCAAACAAATTGATATTTTACTCATTTCCCACATAAATCCAGCTGAATAAACATGTGTAGTATGTTTATATTATAATGATGATAATGGGTGTCATCAGAATTGAGTAAACTATTGTTAAACATCTTTGTAATATCATCTACACTATAAAAGTTCCCATTTACTTTGAGCTGTGATTCATCTCTTGGTTAACAAGATGTCCAGATGAAAGGTTATACTAAAAATTAGTTTCATCATAGGCTGTTTTTGTCTGTCTCAAGTGATTTGTAGAATTAATTTTTTCCTGTCTGGAGACCAATAATCTCCCATTTTCACCATCAATCTTTGGACACATCAAATTACACTTAGTATTACCCTTCCTAGAGGTTTACTAATCTGTCGGCTTAATCTTTCTGGATTCTAAATCTGCCTAAAAAGAAAAAACTAAATTAATCATTTTTGAACATCTTTATTTCAAGTCAAAATATTATTTTCCTTGTGGTCTTCGTAAGACATGTCTAGAAGTAACAAAAATATTGGTCACAAATATTTTCCTCAAAATGTTCATTTGTAGCTACCATATTAACATATGTTACTTGTGGGATATATACAAATGATATACTGTAGTATTTTTTGGTGTCATTTTACTAAGCAATGCAGAAAATGGAAGTTTTTAAACTGCCAATGTCCTAAGACCAGCAAACCGTCCGGAAATTGACGACCTTATCTTTGACACACTATGAGCAAATAGCACATAAAAACAAATTTGTATATAGTGTATCTGTGTTGTGTGCATATATTTACTTTGTGTGTGTGTGTGTGTGTGTGTGTGTGTGGTGTGTGTGTGTTCGTGCGTGCATGCATGCATGCGTGCGTGCGTGCGTGTATGTGCGTGCCTGTGTTTGATCCCACCTGTCAACTGTCAGTCCAGCTGGTGTACAGATGGTTCCTGAGTTTATTGGGCTTTTATCATACCTGCATTTGAAACTATGTATGCCAATCTGCCTCCACCACATCAAAGCCTAGTGCATTCCGTTTGTGACATACCGACACTGAAAAAACTTATTTCTAATGTCTCTGTGGCTCATTTGAGTGTTAAGTTTCCCACCCCCTGTCTCCATGTTCGTGATCCACCCATGCTAAATAATTTCTTTATCCACCCTATCATTCCTCTGAGAATTGTTGTAGGTGGTGATTATATCTCCCCTAACACTTCTGTCTTCCAAAGACACGAGTTTTAATTCTGTAGCCTTTCCTCGTAACTCATACCCCCTCATTTTTTGGGGCCTTGCCTCTGAATCTTCTCTTTGTCTTGTGTTTAACTAGGTATGGACTCGAGGATTGGTCTGATATATGTGGTATACAAGGTTCTGAATAATTCCTTACACAGGTTTTTTAAAGGCAGTTTTATATTGGCCAGTCTAGCATGTCGCTAACGATATCCCTTTGATGTGGGCTTTCTGGGAACAGGTTCGGTGTGATATCAACCCCCTAGATCTTTTTGTCTATTTAACTCTTTGATGATTTCACCTCCCTGGTACCTTGTGCTCAGCCTCCTGCTCCCTTCACCTAATTTCATTATACTTACTGAATTGAACTTTAGTAGCCATTTTCTGAACCATTCCTCCTATTTGTCCAAGTCATCTTTAAGTCTCTTTCTATCTTCCTCTGTCTTTATCCTTATCATAATTTTAGCATCATCAGCAAAACATCGAGAGGAATGAATCTATACCCTCTGGAAGATCATTTACATATATCAGAAACAGGGTGGGTACAAGTACAGAGCCCTGTGGGACTCCGCTGGTGACATCTTGCCACTCTGAGGTCTGTCGCCTGGTCATAGAATTTTTTTCATCCTGTGAGGCATGACTTACCATCCCTGAACCCATGCTGGTGGTGTGTTACAAAGCTCCTTCTTACCAGATGTTCTATGAGCTTTTCCTCATGATCTTCATCACCTTGCATGGTATACAAGTTAGGGAAACCAGCCTGTAGCTAAGTGCCTCTTGCCTGTCATTTTGTATACAGTATTAGTAATATATTAGCTGTCTTCCAACTTTCTGGTAGGCTCCCGTTTCCAGTGACCTGTTATACACCATAGTGAGTAGTGCATTCAGTGCTTCTGCACCCTCTTATAGTATCCATGGTGAGATTCTGTCAGACTCAGAAGCCTTTGTCATATCCAGCTCCAACAGAATCCTTTTAACCTCACCTCTGGTATGCTCAAATTTTTCCAAGGTTACTCGGTTTACCGCTTCCTCTCTCAGTATAGACTTTTTCCTGCTCTGTGGTGAAGACCTGGAATCTCTTGTTACGTTCTTCATGCCTCCTTGTCATTCTCTGTATACCTGTTTCCCCTTTTCTCAGTTTCATCACTGTTCTTTTTCCTCTGATGTGCCTGTGGAGCAGTTTTGGTTGGGTCTTGGCATTAATTGCAATGTAATTTTTATTACTGTCTGCTTCTCTCCTTAAACTGAGGTACTTATTCCTAGCCCTCTGGTGTCTTCCTCTACTCTCTGGTGACCTGTTATTTCTGTAGTTTCTCCATGTTCTTGTACTTAATTGCTTTGCTTCCTTACATGCCTGGTTGAACCATAGATTCCTCTGTTGCTTTTAATTTTCTTCTTTTGGGCTGGGTAAACTTGGCTGCTGCTTTCTGACACATCTGGGTGATGTAGCCCATCACATTTTATACAGTCTTTTCTCTGAGTTTTGTTTCCAATGGTATTCCCATTAGGAATTTCCTCATCTCATCTTACTGAAGAGGAAACCCATAGTTTCCTCTTTGGTAAGCCAGCCCTTTCCTTTCTGATCCCTTCCTTAGCTAGATATCTACTTCCACCAGATTCTCAAATGTCAGAATGTTGTGGTCACTCATTCCCTTAGGGGCTTCTAATTTGACTTCCATTATGTCAGATTCATTCAGGGTGAATATCAGCTCGAGTCTAGCTGGTTTGTCATTGCCGATTTGACATGTTGGCTCAAAGATTTTTGTTGCCATGTTCAATAGTTTAGCTCTCCATGTATCTGTACCTCCATGTTGTTCTGCATTCTCCCAGTCTATCTTTCCGTGGTTGAAGTTTTCCCCATGATTAATAGTCTGGATCCATTCCTGCAGGCAACTGAAGCTGCTCTATTATATTAATTGTTGCCATGTTGTTTCCATCAAGCTCCTGTCTGGGTCTTCTATCATTTAATATCAGGTCATAAATTACTGCTACTATTATCTTGGGTTCTCCTGTTGTCATAATTACCGTTATGTAGTCTCGAATCCATCACAGCCTTGGATATACAGTACTGTATATCTCTTCGAAACTTCACTCCTTTCTTGTCAGCAGGGCCACTCCTCCTCCTCTCTCTCTCTTTTCTTGCTGTATAATAGGCTCGTGGAAACACTGCATTTGTTATTTTGCCTGACAATTTTGTTGTGATTGCTGTTCATCTGGGTTTTCTTCTTGTGCCCTTTTGTTCAGTTCACTGCTTTATTTGTAATTTCATCTATGTTGAGTACATTACCTTGAAGCTCACTTTCTTATGTCCATTATCACTTACTCTCTCCACTGGCGGAGGGAAGCTGTTCGATGGGCAGGGCAATTTTGGTAGGTTTGTCCTCCTGTTTGGTAGTTAAGTGGTTTCGAAGGGAGGTGGGATGGGTGATAAAGGGCTTAGATCTTGCTTAGGCCTGCTTGGGGCAGGAGCAAGCCAAGAGATAGGGAAGCAGGGGGTGCTGTGTGTATGTGTGTATTCACCTATTTGTGCTTGCGGGGGTTGAGTTCTGCTCTTTCGGCCCGCCTCTCAACTGTCAATCAATCAACTGTTACAAACTACTAATTTTTTTCCTTTCCTCCACACCCCCCCCCCCTCCCCCCCAGGAAGCAGCCCATAGCAGCTGTCTAACTCCCAGGTACCTATTTACTGCTAGGTAACAAGGGCATCAGGGTTTAGGAAACTCTGCCCATCTCTCTCCGCCAGGTGCGGGGATCAAACCCCGGTCCCTAGGCCCACGAGTCTAGAGCGCTGTCCACTCGGCCATCCAGCCCTGTGGGTGTGTGTATTCACCTAGCTGTGCTTGCGGGGGTTGAGCTCTGCTCTTTCGCCCGCCTCTCAACTGTCAATCAACTGTTTCTACTACTACTATTTTTTTTTCCTACACCCACACACACACTTCCCGTCTTCCCAGCACTCTGTCATAGTTTCAAAGCATTATATGACAAAGAGTGCTGGGAAGACGGGACACCACGAGCGTAGCTCTCATCCTGTAACTACACTTAGGTAATTACACCCCAGGAAGCAGCCCGTGACAGCTGACTAACTCCCAGGTACCTATTTACTGCTAGGTAACAGGGGCATTCAGGGTGAAAGAAACTTTGCCCATTTGTTTCTGCCTGGTGCGGGAATCGAACCCGCACCACACAATTACGAGTTTTGCGCGCTATCCACCAGGCTACCAGGCCCCAGGTGTGTGTGTGTGTGTGCATGTGAGCATGCATGTGTGTGTGTGCGTGCATGCCTGGACATACATTCTCAGTAATCTGTATATGTTCCTTTCCATGCTGGTATAATATTGAATTGTAATACAGGTGGTTACATCACCTGTGTGTAATGTTTACACAGATTTGGCATTAAACACTAAAACACAAAAAAACACCAGGTTTGCACAGCCAAAAGCCACAGTTATAATTTGACACTGTATTTAGGTAAAGTGGTAAATTACAAATATTTCTTCCATCATTGGCAGAAACCAGCTAGATACTAGAAACCAACTGAAAGATAGAAATCAGTTGGAGTTTTGGGGACTAGAAATCGGGTAGACTAATAACCAGGTAGGACTAGAAACCCCTGGAGACTCAAAACCAGCTGAGACTCAAAACCACCAAGAGGATGGAAATCAGCTGGGATTAGAAACTACCTGGAGACCAAAAATCTCCTGAAAGCTAAAAATTAACTGGAGGCTACAAACCAACTGTGGACTCGAAACCAGCTGGATAATAATAACCAGCTAGTACTAAAACTGGAGACTCAAACCCATCTGTAACTAGAAACCAGCTGGTAATTAGAATCAGAGACTAATAACAAGCTAAGACTTGAAACCCATCGGAAGCAAGAAACCCACTAGAGACTGGGAATCTAGCTAGAGGCTAGAAAAAACAATAAAATCAAACTTGAGAAAGGTTATAAGTTCTTAAGCTTAGGAGAGTGACCAAAATGTATTATAATGGATGTTGTCAAGATTCCCTCAAATCTGTGCTTAGCAAGACATTCGTTCCATGACATTTGATATCCTTAAGTCTTTATCATATAAATGATATTGGTGAGATATGAATTGTAATTAAATGGTATTTTGAATGAATGAGATCTCATTTGTTGTGTCTCTTGCGGCTCAACATTTATCAGCCAGAATTAAGGTCTTGACCGAGTGTGGGTTGGGTCATACGGGTCAACACACTGCACAGAACAAGTTTGTTATCGTCCTCGGGCGAGTTATCACCAGAGGTTGCTTAACCAAAATTATTTTGGCCAAATCTTATTGGGCATACAGTATTTATCGTTATAATGTGTTTTTTAATTTTGTTGAATTTTTGTTTGTAAAAGTGAGTATCTGCACTTGCCATTTTGCACTATCTTTTTTAATGCACATGGTCATAAAGTACAGTAATTTTTTTTTTTTAGTTAAAACCAAGTTATCACACAACTTTCGGCATATTTTGTCATTAATATTTGATTCCTTTTCTTGAGTAGCAGGAGGTTTTCCTTGTTGTGCATGTGATGTGAGGCTAAGTTGGCCAGGGACAGATTTAGAGCAGGGCAGACTGAGCAGTTGCCGGAACCCCTTTTCAAAACTATCTTGAAAAGTTGTATTATTGTGTTGAAAGGACATGTATTTTCATATACAATTATTTTGTGAGGCTAATTTTTGTTTACAGAATAATTAGTCAATGTGCTCTTAATTTCAAATTGTAGTTGTTACTGTATAGGTGAAAGTGAGAAATACTGTGGTAGGATGACTAGTCATTGACCAGGATCCTCAGCAGCCGTAAATCTCTCCCTGCCACCACCATATATCTTGTACCAATAGCCAGAATGTACTACTTGGCCTACTATGCAATGACCAATTTATCTAATAAGCCAAGTTTTCCTGAAGTTATATACTTTTCAACAAAAATTCATATGAAATTATAAAGCTTTCCATTATATTATATATGATTTTGTTAAATTTTTAATTTGAGTTAACACCACTGTAGAATTATGACAAAACCTAATATAACTTATATTAAGAACATGAATTACTAACTTAATATAATAATATTAATTCAAATAAACCAATTGAATTTTTTTTGTTAAATAACAAAAATCATTCTGCCTCTTAGGTAAGTCAGGTCTTGCATACTAGGCCAAGTAGTGTGTTCTGGCTATTAGGTATGACTAAATATATTATATATATACTGTGTGTATATATATATATATATATATATATATATATATATATGTATATATATATATATATATATGTCGTACCTAATAGCCAGAACGCACTTCTCAGCCTACTATGCAAGGCCCGATTTGCCTAATAAGCCAAGTTTTCCTGAATTAATATATTTTCTATATTTTTTTTCTTATCAAATGATAAAGCTACCCATTTCATTATGTATGAGTTCAATTTTTTTTTATTGGAGTTAAAATTAACGTAGATATATGACCGAACCTAACCAACCCTACCTAACCTAACCTAACCTATCTTTATAGGTTAGGTTAGGTTAGGTAGCCGAAAATGTTAGGTTAGGTTAGCTTAGGTAGGTTAGGTAGTCGAAACACAATTAATTCATGAAAACTTGGCTTATTAGGCATATCGGGCCTTGCATAGTAGGCTGAGAAGTGCGTTCTGGCTACTAGGTACGACATATATATATATACATATATATATATATATATATATATAATGTCGTACCTAGTAGCCAGAACGCACTTCTCAGCCTACTATGCAAGGCCTGATTTGCCTAATAAACCAAGTTTTCCTGAATTAATATATTTTCTCTAATTTTTTTCTTATGAAATGATAAAGCTACCCAATTCATTATGTATGAGGTCAATTTTTTTTATTGGAGTTAAAATTAATGTAGATATATGACCGAACCTAACCAACCCTACCTAACCTAACCTAACCTATCTTTATAGGTTAGGTTAGGTAGCCGAAAAAGTTAGGTTAGGTTAGGTTAGGTAGGTTAGGTAGTCGAAAAAACATTAATTCATGAAAACTTGGCTTAAAAGGCAAATCGGGCCTTGCATAGTAAGCTGAGAAGTGCGTTCTGGCTACTAGGTACGACATATATATATTATAATATACAGTGGCACCTCGACTTACGATAATTTTGAGTTACGTTGTAAATTTCATAAAAAAATGCGACTCGACATACGGTGGTGTCGTCGACTAACGATATTTGTTGGTACACGTTCGGGTCGACCGAGCGCGTGGTTCCCAGTCACGCAGTCTGACCTGCCTCAGTTTACTACAGCTGCCCGCTTAGTGACGATCGCGCCTATAAGAAATTCCTCGTTTGTGGTGATTTTTTGCATTTTGAACATTAAAGTAATTATTATATATCACGCCATGAGTCCCAGGAAAGTCAGTGGTAAGGCTCAACATATGAGATCCCATGTAAGGATGACAATAGGGCAGAAACAAGAGATCATTCATAAATATGAAGATGGTGTGTGGGTTGTTGAACTGGCTAGGCAGTACAACAAATCTCAGTCAACGATATCCACCATACTGGCTAAGAAAAAGGACATTATGGGTGCTAAAGTGATGCATCATTACAGACAAATGTTAAAACGAAGGGAAAAACAAATGTCTCTTGACAAATTTGTAGCGAGACAAACAAGCACTGAACCACAACCAGGTCCTAGTGGTATGCAGGCAAAACGTGCCAGGGAGTGCACACCAGAGAGGTCCTCACTGCCTGATGTTATAATGGAAGGGGACTCCCCTTCCAAACAGTAACAACTCTCCTCCTCCCCCCTCATCACCATCTTCCATACACCATCAAGAGCCCTCCATAAAGGTAAGATCAACTTAGGTACTGTATTGTAGTTAGAAAAAAACATTGTATTCAGTATAAAATGTATTTGTATGTTAATATTTTGGAGGGTAGGGAACGGATTAATTCAATTCCCTTTATTTCTTATGGGAAAAATAGCTTCGACCTACGATATTTTGAGTTACGATCCGTCTCTGGGAACGGATTAGCATCGTAAGTTGAGGCCCCATTATGTGTATACAGTATATATATATATATATATTATATAATATAAAATGTGTGTACAGTGGTACCTCAGCTTACGAATCTAATTTGTTCCCAGAGACAGTTCATAAGCCGAAAATTGGTAAACTGAAGCAAATTTTTCCGTAAAAAATAATGTAAATTGAATTAATCTGTTCCACACTCCCTAAAAAATTAACTTCAAAGTAAATTTTATACCTAATTCACCCAAATCTTCATTACTAAAGTATGTACAAGTTATTGCTTGCCTTTATTGATGACTTGTTGGCGTATGGAAGACAGTGAGGAGGGGGAGGGGTGTTAGTATTTGGAAGGGGAGTCCCCTTTCCATTATAACATGAGGCAGTGATGACTTCTCTTGGGACTTTACACACACTGGCACATTTTGCTTGCATACAGCTAGGACCAACTTGTGGCTCACTGCTTGATTTTCTCACTAAAAATCTATCCATAGAGGATTGTTTTCCCTTTGTTGTAACACTTGTCTGTAGTGAGGCATCAGTGTCATTAAAAAGGTTAATGCCACGGCCTACTACAGATTGCTCTGGGCGAGTTTCAACAAAAGTTTGCATTTCTTCCCACAGTCTACACCACTTCCTAGTTGTTGAGGAAAGGACATTGTGTACTGCCTCCTCCTCCCCTGAAGACATTTCCTCAGCTGATTCTTGTGAAGGGCTAGGAGTTCTTCGGTGGTCAGTTCTTCGCTGTGTTTCTCCACCAACTCAAAGCTCAATTTCCAGCCCAGATTAACAATTTCCTCAACAATGGGCACTTCAGGTTCAGGCTCAACCCCTCAAAGTCTATTTCTGAAACACATTCAGGCCTTTTTATAAGGATTGAACCTTGCCACTGGCTTTCTTGGACCCATGGCGAGATATATAATAATAGTTTTTATGTTCAAATACCCAAAAATCCGAGAAACACAGAAATTCTTTACAAAGAATTCAGGTGTGATTGTCACTAGGCAGGAGGCAGTCGCCGTACCACCACACGCTAGGTCGGCCATACGCATCAACAAACTTTGTTTCCCGAAGCAAAGTTCGTAACCCAATTTGCATTTTACAAAGAAATTGGGCTTGTAACCTGAAAAGTTCATAAACAGGGACATTCGTAAGCCAGGTGTCACTGTATGTGTAATTACCTAAGTGTAGTTACAGGATGAGAGCTACGCTCATGGTGTTCTGTCTTCCCAGTACTCTTTGCCGTATAACGCTTTAAAACTATTGACGATTTTCACCACCACCTTCTCAGTTTCTTCCAACCGTCTACCCACTGTGTTTGAAAAAGAAAACTTTCTAATATTTTTTTGGCACCTTTGTTTCCTTAGCTTGAATCTGTGTCCTCTTGTTCATGAAGTTGCTAGTTTCAGGAATTCCTTTGTCAATTTGGTCGATTCCTGTTAGTAATTTGTAAGTGGTGATCATATTACCTCTTCTATCTTCAAGTTTTGGTATGTTTAACGCCTGTAGTCTCTCCTCGTAACTTTTGTTTTTCAAGTGTGTGTGTGTGTGTTTTTAATGATACTTCATATCTTTAAATACTCTGCATAATAACTTGAATCTTGATTTTGTATGTTTTAAGAACAGTAGTGCTTCTTACACATCTGTTTCAACAGTGGAAAGGATTTATCTTTTTAGCATCATGAATTTTGTTTTATATCACTTTTCTGTTTAGAATTACTTACAATATACAATAAAATTCAGGTTAACTGCTTCCTTCTCTTTTCATAAGTATAAGAAGCATTTGAGGTAAAAATAACATTTACCGACTCATTAAGGTACAAACAAAGCATGATCCCTCACTGAAAACAATACCTGAACATTTTTGTTGTGGCTTAGAAGGAATTTTTTACATTTAAAGCTTAAATTATAGAAGCACCTGCTGCAGTGGTGTATTCCAGTAAAGGTGGTGCTAGATCTGTTTACTAGGATATGATTGGGTTTGATAACTTATTACCACCAACACTTAAAATCTCATGCTAAATACAGATTCAAAATATTAACATCATCCTGAAATCTGCACATGGAGTGTGTTTATACTGTAGAGGCGGAGCTGTGATTGTATTGTGACGATATTTTTCCCAACCAAGAATTGTACCACACAGCACATTTCTTTGAGGACAGTACAGGATGGAACTGTGTTATTAATTCTAAAAACAGGAATGTTGACTCACCTTCATGATGATGATGATGATGATGACCATAGTGAAGAACTGCTCCATACTGACATATTCCCAAGCAGTACTGATATAATGAGGGGCCTTCACTCCATAGTTCAGTAAAGGACTTTGAAGTAATGAACTGACCTCTTAAAGTATTTGCAGAGCAGGGTATATTATAGCACAGTTTGCAAACTATGGATATGTTAGCAATATGAGCATGTTACGTGTATGAAGGATGCAAGGTAATATCAGTTACTGATATGGTGCTTATTCAGCCACACACATATATGGACAGTTGACTTTGATGCCACAGAAACTCGATGGTACATTTTAGACCCATATAGTTGATGTAGACTCTGTCAGCTGTTGTCAGGAACAAATTGTGATAGTCATTATTAAGGCGTACGTCACGCTGGCAAGGTTTTCTTGGTACTAGTGGAAGAATTAATCCATAAATTGAGTGATTTTGGTTATATCTCTTGTGTAAGTGTTATTTAATGACAAGTTTTGTTTTCCTGTGTCTCCTGGTGATATGTACTATTTCATGTGTATTCATACATAAAGAATTTTATATGATTTAATTGTTTTAGTTGCTCATGGACCTTCATCAGCATTCTATGAAACTCGTTTATGAAACTTTTGTCATGGGGCGTATTTACTGTACTGTACTAACATATTTGACACGCTAACAAATCTTGGTGTGATATTCCTACTGCAATTTACATGAGGCAACCATAAGCAGTTTTCTTTGTCCAAATTGCTATATTGCAACAGCTAGTCCAGACAAGAATAACAAAATTAAGTGTTTATTCTTTTACAAGACCTTATTCCTTATATGACTTTTCGTCTGAGAAGTTACCACAACAGAAAGACTATGAAACCATCCTAACACAACGTACATTTCTTACTCTTATTGTCTCATTGTTACATCAAGGAATCCTGTATGTATCCATATACTTCTCCATGAGTTTACAGTATTGGTATCCTATATTTGATTAACCTGTTATTCATTCTTGCATATTATACCTCCTTGTAGAATGTTCTGATTTTCAAGATGTCCAAAAATGTTATTTCCCCACTGCACCTCTGAGTCATATGTCCCTTAAACATTGTGTTGCTAAGGGCTATTTGGCCTTTGTCACCCACAGGCGCATAACAAAAATTTCTTCTTGTTAATTTGTGTTCCCTGATCACGGGAAACATAATAAAAAAAATCGTAAGTGGCATATTTTGGCAACAATAGGTTGGGGAAGTCTGGCAAAAAAAAAAAAAAGCGGTGGCGTTGACTTGGCAGGCGTCCGGGAAGTTCTTTACCCCAGCTGTCAAGCAGGAGTTGCCACAAAGATATAATTACCTAATTATTTCAATGTGTCCGATTCATTTTTTCTTCTTTTTTTTTTTGCTCTAATATTATTCAATATTGTGTAGTGTGACACATTTATACATTTATATAATAAAATGTGTGAATCATCGCTGTACTCAAAATTATGGTGTGTATTATTATGTTCATAAAAGTGAACAAATACTTTGTCGGTTAATGCACTATATACACAGGTTATATATAAGTATTTACATTTGTATTTCCCATAGCGAACCACGAATATTGTATGGTGACGGCAGACAGTAACAGGTGGCCACACAACTCATATGCTCCCTCCCTCCATTCCATCGTCACTGGTTCAAGGCCAGACGCACTAACATTCCTCCTTCAAGTATACTGTTGTGGTCTTATTACCCTATATACACACGTTATATATAAGTATCTACATGTTTTGTTCATCATAACTGTTCAACTAGGGTGGTATTGTACCCAAAGAGCATAATAGCCACCCTTACCCAGCATGACAAGTTGCAGATGTCGCCACCTCCCTCACCAAAATGGCTTCTCTCAACACTCCTTTTGCTGTCATTACACTATATATACACGTTATATATAAGTATCTACATTTGTGTTCACCATAAGGAATCACTAAGTTGGTATGCTGAGTCAAACAGCTACAAAGAGTACCACCACACACCAGCTAGCCCACCACTGGCTGCCACTCCCTCCCTCACCTCACCTGACTCGCCAACCTTCTCTTCCCACCATACTATTTTTTGCTTTTATTCACTATATACAGATTTTATATATATGTATCTGCATGTTTTGTTCACCATAGCGAATGACTAAGCTGGTATAGTGGAGTCCAGACAGTAAAAGGTAGTCACAGAGTCAGCAGATAACGCTACCTCCTTCCCCACCAAGATTACTCCTCCCACTACAGCGCTAATTATCACAACAATCCTGCTATTATCAGAATCCTGGACATTTTTATCACAGTCAGGGGTCTTCTGTAATACTATCATCGCAGCAAATGCTCTGGTTCCCATTGCACATGTGACTGTGTGTCAGATATACTCTGCTGCTTGAACTGTGTTGGTGCTCATGACATTACATTCCGACAATGTCCTTCGTACGTTGCGGCACAAACTCAGGCTCTCCCCGCCATCAACCTGCAATACAGTTGTGCTCTGAACCGACGTAACTCTGTCCATCATCAACCTCTACATCACGCTTCGCCGCCCCCTTTGCTTGTACCTGATCTGTCTGTCACTGACATTCCTGTGGCCCCGAGTCCCATCCTCTCCCACAAACTGTACTACCGTCCCAATCTTGTTGACACTTGTCACTCGCATTGCGTATGCACTCGAGAAGACGCTGAACCGCCTCCTGACTAAATTCTTTCCACAATCTGTCCGACCCATTTCTGAGGCTGACCCAATGCACCCCTACTCCACTTCTACTATGCTTAACATTCGCCCTCCCGCAGCTATCTTTGCTGTCTCCGAGACGTTTGAACTGATGCTTGAAACCGCCCTCCATAACATCTTGGCGTGTTTTTCCCGGGCTGACTTGCTGCAAACCCCGACCCCCGGCACTAAGAGGAAGCAATCCTCAGCTGTCCTTACTTCCAAGCGCCCTGCCACTTTGCCTGGCAGACCAAATCCATCTCGTACTCCCTAGACGCATCCTCACCTTACTCCAAGGTTTTCCTTGCGATGTCCAACTGGCGCATCTAAGAAGATCGAGTGCGTCCCAGACGTAAAGCTCCGGATTCCGTCCAAGTCTTCCCTGTCCTGACCTGACTTTCTTACCCTACGCTTTTTAGCCTGTGTTCCTTCGTGTGTTCACACTTCCTTTCTCATATCTGATTAGCAACCACCTCCTGTTTATCCTTCGCCTCCCTACCTCCGTCTCTTGCCTACATCCCACGTTTTCTATAGTTCGGTGACGCTTTGCTTTCACCTTTCATGTGACTTCTCATCTTTCCCATCCCAGTTCCTTTCCTCTCGTTTGTTTATTTTGTCTTTATCCTCGTCCACATAGAAGTCATTGATGTCTTCCCACCTCTGCCAAATCTTGACCATTGATGCACCACTGTGCATGCCGCATCTTTCTACATTACCGCTCGTGCAGT
Source organism: Procambarus clarkii (assembly GCF_040958095.1). Taxonomy (NCBI): domain Eukaryota; kingdom Metazoa; phylum Arthropoda; class Malacostraca; order Decapoda; family Cambaridae; genus Procambarus; species Procambarus clarkii. Next base: position 5,329,712 of record NC_091241.1, on the reverse strand, counting down.
CATCGAGAGGAGGAACCTTCATGCAAACTGCACGTATTGCAAAGAAGAGGTAATTACATTAATAGCTGGATGAAAGAAATCAAATTAGTATTATCAATAGGGAAACTCTTAGCTTGCATGCAATGTGGCACATCCCATAATGGGTAGACCACAAGATGGCCGACTGGCGTCTCCCAAAGTTGTGTAAACTGAAACCGTCGCTCACTTCCTGCTGGCAAGTTTTATGTGTAACAATAGGAACAGAATTGTATATGATTCATTCACTGTCTATGCTGTAAGTTTGAGTTACTAATTTTTATTAAGCCTCATAACTGTTCTCGGTGATTCTCTATGTGGAGTAAGCATAACTGTCATGGCCAACATAATTACTACCTACTATTACAGAATCTCGTTCATCTTGTGGATTGTGAGGCAGGGAATGTAGTTTAGGTCTTGGAGGCACAGAATATCTGCAACAACAGTTCAACTGTATAAAGAGCAGCTTGTATGCATTCGACATGTGTACATCTGTGTGTGATGGTGTCTGAATCGTGAGTCCTTGATGCATTCCCTCTCATGTCAGAAACTATATTGTTTAATGATTATTGAAGGCGTCAAAAGTCTATTAGTTAAGGATATGACCTGTTAATACTTTGTTTATCTAGTTCATAAGAGTTTATTTGATTTACATTAAAGAATAGATTTAATATATTATCAAATTGATGTTGATGGCTTCTTTCACTGGTGTAATGTCATGAGCGTCTGTTTTGTCTCTCAGAGACTATATTCAGGCCAGAGTGAGGGCAGCGGGTCATCAAGGTGTGTCCGCAGAAGCACACCATGATGCTAAAGTCCTTAAAAGTGACAATAACTTCTGTAAGCATGGGATATATAATGCAACAGTTTGCTAAAATGTTACAATGGTACATTTGTAGCAGTATGTACATTCAGTATGACTAACAAGACTGTCACAGTCTTACAGTGTGCAATACTGTGTTGTGCTGGCAGTGTGAATCAATATGGCATGTGGCAATTCCGTTTACAATGTACAATAAGACTGGCGCCGTGTTCTACAGAATGATAACAAAAGTACATGTTGCTCTAACATTGTAACACCACATGTTGTTATAATGACTGGTAGAAAACTAACACTACATGCTGGTATAATGAATGGTACAGCACTGCAACACCGCAGGGATGTTAGATTTTCATTTTCATTTTCAGCATCTGGGTAGTTAATAAATGGAATGCATTAGGCAGTGATGTAGTGGAGGCTGACTCCATACACAGTTTCAAATGTAGATTTGTTAAGAGCCCAATAGGCCCAGGAGCTGTACACCAGTTGATTGACAGTTGAGAGGCGGGCTATAGAGCTGAAGTTCAACCCCCACAAGCACAACTAGGTGAGTACATGTTATAATGAATAGTACAACACTAACACCATGTGCTGATATACCGAATGGTACAAAACTAACATGCTGGTACAATGTAACATGTTATAATGAATGATACAATGTAACACCATGTTATAATGAATGGAACAATGTAATACCACATGCTGGTATAATGAATGGCACAACACTAACACGTCATAATGAATGGTAAAAAAACTGACTACAATAAGATTTTATCAAATGGTCAATAAATAATGAAACAAAATATAATGATATAACAATGTTTCAGCATCAATAATAAAGGTGTACAAAGTAGCAACAAATGTACAAAACTATTACATTGGGTACAAAACTTAAACTACTGTATGTGACAGATGAATAAAATATCCTCTGGCTGGATAGCTCATGTATATACATTAATAAACTGTGACTACAATAGATTTTATCAAATGGTCAATAAATAATGAAACAAAATATAATGATATAACAGTGTTTCAGAAAATGTTCATGTTGGATTATCAGTACACTGGTCCATCATCCGTCAGATATTGCGGAGAATAACACATTATCCAGACACTGATCATTCATCCGTCGGGTAATGTGGTCATGACACAACTGCTTTTCTCTCGGCCATAAGACTCTCTTCAAGTACTTTATGTTATTAATGCTTCTATTATAATCAGAAACTCAAAATATATACACAATGTTACCACATGTACACCAACCATGTAAGAAAAGTCTACGAAGAGACCATTTACACTAACCATTTAACATAACTACTGTACTCATCAATACAAACTGAACAATGAGACATTCTCGACAAATTATACCAAAAGTCTCAATAACATACACAAGGGCAAGTCACAGGCACTGAATAGCTGTGACTGAAATACTGCACGTATGAACTTGCCTGTTACAAGTAGTTCTTGGGTGAGATGTGTAATGTCCAGATGATGTCTCTTGTGCAAGTCTCCGTGTGTGGCTGGAGTATGTTGTGGTGGTGTGTTTGGTTCTGTGGTACTCTTTTGTGTATGGTGGAGCTTTGTGGTACCATTGTATGGGTGGAGCCTCATGGTACCACTGTATGTATGAGTGGAGCCTGTGGTGGTGCTCTATGCATGGCTAGTTGTTGTGGTACTATGATCTTTATAGCTGTAATCTCATTGATGAATGAAACTTTAAGGAACTTCTATAATTTGGGTAACTGTGTGCTTAATGGCTGGAGTCTAATTACACTTGATGCATTTCTGGAGACTGTCATTCCATTGTGCATGGTTGGACACTGCAGTACCATTGTGTGCATGGCTGGACACTACGGTACCATTGTGTGCATCGCTGGACACTGTGGTACCATTGTGTGCATCGCTGGACACTGCGTTACCATTGTGTGCATGGCTGGAGTTTATGGAACCATTGTGTTTATGGTTGATGTCGAGAAAGGAGTCTGACCCGCTGTGGCCATTTTGGTCCCTACTGAGAGGATGGGCAGCAAGCGCTCTGTTGAGATCCCGAAGCATTTCTGGCGAGGGCTCGTCTATGTGGCACCCTTCCGGCCTCCTGCAACACATTTTATGTTATCTCGCTAGTAAGAGCTGGTAAGGTAATGGTTATAATTAAGTGTGATTGGTGATTATAACCAAATAGCTGATCATTAATTGGCTAATCTTAGAAACAAAGTTTGGAAGCTGACTAGAGCACGATTCCACAATGGTCACACTATTCACACCAAGGACATCAATCATCCACGACATGTGCATTTCTGTTAGCGGCCAATAATGAAAACACCTTGTCCTTAGGCACGTCAAGTTAACATTTATTCATTGTAAAAGTAACCTAAATGCAGCTGGAATCTAGAGATACCATTATTTTCATCAAATCGGTTGAAATTGAATAGAGATGTCACGAGGGTTACATCCAGATGCATGAGGACTTGATTGTGAGAAGTGTGATCTTCAGATTATGCAATATCAAAGTCATTGGTAGAGTTAAAATTACAGAAAGATATTGAGTGAACGTTGTATGTTGCATTGCAACAATAGAAACTCCAAATGCAAAA
>NC_091241.1:5323441-5325783 GCF_040958095.1 Procambarus clarkii | reverse complement strand
ATTACTGTATTTAATTATACCTGTCTTAAATTTGTTAGAACTTAGATGATGTTGCATATTTATTATTAAATGTTGAGGAGTTTTGACTGTATGATTTATTGTTTTGTTATATATTACTGTGTGCTCGATTTCCATTATAAATCGGTAGTTATTTATTGAGGAACAACATTTATTGTATATGTAGGCTTAATAGCACACTTTTATATTATTTCTATTCCATTTTTAGAATATATTCCAGTGTGGAGAATATCTTGCTCTGTTCAGAATGTCTTGCTCTGTTCAGAATGTCTTGCTCTGTTCAGAATGTCTTGCTCTGTTCAGAATGTCTTGCTCTGTTCAGAATGCTGCTCTGTACAGTGCGCATGGACACCATTCCTTCACTCTATCCTCATATCCCAGCTCTTATCTTATTCTTATTTCTTTCCAAGTGCTATAAATATAAAGTCTTACTGGCTCAGCACATTCTCCGTGTAATTAGCTTACCTTATCTCTTTATAATTAGCTTTGCTTCTTGTGTGATTTAATATGGGTTTTTAAGATGATTTCTTTTGTTTACAGATTTTGCTCAAATTTCTTTCTTGCAAATTCTAACTTTTCCTTTCTACAAATTTGTTTTTTCTTTGTTGCATAAACATCTTACCCAGACTTTAATAATATAAGTTTTCAGTTGGAATGACTTGTTGTTTGCATTTGTGTACTTTAGTTTTTTATATCATCACTCATGCTCTCACATTTGGATGTGACTTGCATTAAATACCGGTAATAATTTTCTGCATATAATAGCTTATTTAGAATCTCTGCAGATGACCGTGAATCCCATTCTTACATAATACAGTAACTGTTGAGTTGTGGAATGCACATAGGGAGTAACCATTCCAACTCTTGCATGTTGACACTGCATGTCACCTCTCTTTTTTGGTCATGTCTTATTGCCCATTGGTGAGTGCAGTGCTTGTCTTGTTATCTGCCACTTGCTTCTCATAGAAAATTGCATAACACATTCACTTCCTAAGGTAAGTGTACATATGTACTGTTAGTACAGTACAATACTTCTAAATGCTGTAGTTGCAGTTGCTGTGTTTGACAGACACTGAAGCGTATCTAATCTTTCAGCTGTGCACTATTGAACCTTTAGATAGAGGTTTAATACTCCATCTATTTTGCTAGATTACAATGCCATGTATCATACACTTGAAGCTCTTAAATTGGAGGCTCCAGAGCCTTGCAATGGAATTTTAAAATCTTTTCACTTATAATACAGTACTTACATCCTTTTAGTTACAAAAGTCAGGCTCATGAGTAAGAAAAGCTTCTGTGTTAGAAAGACACTTGGATACTTTCTAAGGCACGATCCCTAAAGGTCACATTTGACAAGACTGTGACGGTCAGAATAGGGTGACATACAGAGTAGAGTGACGATAAAAGTTAACTCGAAAAACTCAAAGATTTTTCAAGTCTTACATGGTATCACAAGGACTTGAAAGTAGCATTCACACTCAGCCAGTTTGCCCATCTGGTTGCCACCCCTGCCTGCCATATTTTGAGAACATTAAGGAAAACTAGCACATAGGCATCAGGAACTTGTATCAGAAACTGACTTAACAGGTACAGCTGAGCATCTTGCTCATAAAGGAGCTTGTCATGTTGACTCAAAGCTTTATTACTAAGCTATAGCACTCGGATAATCCTAAAGGCAAATGTGAGAAGGAAATAAAAATACAACAAACAGCAATATTAATGTGGAAAACTTACTTGAGCTGCAGAATTGTTGTCCAGGAACTGATGGAGACCCTTGACACCAGGGGGCACCCAGGATCCTGCCAGAAGAGCACCTTACCTGTAAAACAGCTGGCTAAGTGCAACACATTGACAGTACAGGCAGGAAATTTCAGGGCGGTAGTGGGTAGTGAAGGTTGTTTTAGACTGCCAGAAGGCCTGAGCATCAAGTTTGGGACATAACAACTCTGAGAAGAATGCCTTGAGAGTGGGGAACTTCCAAAGGTCATGTACTCAGTGATACACCTGTGGTCTGCTTATTTAAGGGTCTCATAGTACAGATGGTTTTGTTCTCAACTCACAGTTGGGGATCCCGGGTTCAGTTCCTGGGCAAGACAGAAATGTTTAGGCACGTTTCCTTTCACGTAATGTCTCTGTTTACCTAGCAGTAAATAGGTGCAACTGTTGTGGAGTTGCATCCTGGGAATGTTCAGAAGTTTAACCTTAGGGGGTACCTCAATACAAGCCTAAATTATATACATATATACACAGGCTTCTTGTTCCTACAATGGGAATAAGTTGACCACACTCGAACCTCTGATAATAATTCTCTCAGAGTACCTATT
>NC_091241.1:5265941-5318441 GCF_040958095.1 Procambarus clarkii | reverse complement strand
TAAGTGGAGGCTCTTTGGAGCCTTTATCTGTATCAATAGCTGATACTAAAGATCTGGCAATGGATGGAGGTTTTCATGGTGGTTTTCAGCCCTGGAGAGCTGGCTGTACCAGTTATGGAGCTGGTGGGGTTAGTGTGGACCTCTAGGTTTTCCATTTTTTCTTTGCCTGAGACTTTGGCTGAGCCATGCTGATGTTGTAGTTTGGTGAGGTAGCCTCCATGAGGAAGTCTTGAAACGAGTAGGTGTTGTATTTGTGGTGCAGTGGTGGAGCTTCTACTAAGATTTCCTCATCTGAGGAGTCCGTAACCTCCATAGTTGGCGTTTTGGTCTTCTGTGTCGCAGTCTTAGATAGGCTCAGGTGTCGTGGATTGGTGGTAGAAGCTATTTCAGGAGCATTGGTGGTGCTGTTAGCGTTTGTGGACACCACGTCTGCTGGAGCGGCTGCTGAGATGGTGATGGTAGGAGTGTTGGGAGCTGGAGAGGGAATTACCTCTGTGCCACCCGGGTCATGGGTGGTTCTGGAGTTTGTGTTGAAGTTGACCTCGTGGTCATCCTGGTGATAGTCTCCGGAGTGGTAGTGGAGGCAGTGAGACTTGCGCCAGGGGATATGATGGGGGTCCAGGCCATTGGCTAGGTATAATATATTCAGTTCACTGACAAAATGGTGGTTGTCAGATCTGGCAAACCTTTCCGCTAGTCTAATAAGACCAGGAGTAATGCCTGCACATGATGCAGGGGGCTGTGAAGGAGCCTGTGGGGCCTTGGGTCCCCATTGTGAAGACTGGGTTGCCTGGTTGGATGAGCCACTCTTTGGTAAGGCTGGAAAGTCTTCTGGTCGGTTGGTGGGAGCTAAGGTGGTGGGTTGAGCGACTGGGGTCTAGTCGTGGAAGTAGGAGAAATTCCTTAATTGTAGCAATCCTATATAGTAAGAGGTGGCAAATCCAAGCACACTGGGTTTGGAATAGGGCACATTTGTTCAAGTGAGATACAGGCATGAACTGGTACATTGTAGGCTTCCTGTTAAATAATAAATACAGCACTGACCATTCCTGTCTTGTAATCATGGAACATTGGTTTCTTCATGTAAACTTGCCGTGAAGAGCAAAATGTATGTGAGCTCAAAATGCAAGCCAGCATGATACAACATGAGGTGGAATAGTGGGCTTTTCATCAGTTTCTCTGCCTGTGACAAGCCTCATCTCTGTTTAAACATTTGGTGCACATCAATCACCCCTCCAATGCAATCCACTGTCTAAACTTTCCAAATTCATATTTATTTTCTATAGTTAGTCATTGGGAAACTCTTCACAGAAAACCTTTGCCCCTTACAACAAGATATAACAACAAGATATACCAAAGGGGATATTAATAGGGTACTAAAAGTATCAAAACAAGACAGAACACAAAACAATGGGTATGAACTAGGTAAGTTTAGATTTAGGAAAGACCTGGGTAAATACTGGTTCGGTAATAAGGTTGTTGATTTGTGGAACAAATTACCACATTATGTGGTGCAGGTGGAGTTCCTTGATTGTTTCAAGTGTGGGTTGGACATGTATATGAATGGGATTAGGTGGTTATAAACAGGAGCTGCCTCGTATTGTGGGCCAATAGGCCTTCTAGAGTTACCGCTATTCTTATGTTCTTTCATTTGTTAATAACAAATATTATGGTCTTCATGTTTCAGATTCACATAGATATTCCAAGGATGTCACCTCTAGTGCCACTTTTCCAGCAGATCATTGTACAGCAGATGTTTGAACGCATCTTGTACATTTGGGCTATTAGGCATCCGGCATCAGGCTATGTGCAGGATTAATGACCTTGTGACACCTTTCTTTATTGTCTTCCTACACGAAGTAGTTCCTAAGGGTGAGTTTACCATGTTGTTCCCAAAGGTAAGTTTACAAAGTGGTTCCAAAGGGTGAGTTTACAAGGTAGTTCCCAGAGGTTGAGTTTATGCAGTAATTCCCAAGGTTGAGTTATACTAGGTAGTTCTGAAGGTGAGTTTTACAAGGTAGTTCCCAAATATGAGGTTACAAAATGGCTCCCAAGGGTGAGTTTACAAAGTAAGATGCTTACGTGTGGCATCCATATGGAGACGATGAGTGACAATAACAGGACTGAAGAAATGATGACCAAATCGTGGAGAAGCGACAACGTTTTGGTCCGTCCGGGATTAATAAGCTTTAACAAAGTGGCTCCCAAGGGTGAATTTACAAAGTGGCTTCCAAGGGTGAGTTTACAAAGTGGCTCCCAAGGGTGAGTTTACAAAGTGGCTCCCAAGGGTGAGTTTACAAAGTGGCTCCCAAGGGTGAGTTTACAAAGTGGCTCCCAAGGATGAGTTTACAAAGTGGCTCCCAAGGGTGAGTTTACAAAGTGGCTCCCAAGGGTGAGTTTACAAATGGGCTCCCAAGGGTGAGTTTACAAAGGGGCTCCCAAGGGTGAGTTACAAAGGGGCTCCCAAGGGTGAGTTTACAAAGGGCTCCCAAGGGTTGAGTTTACAAAGGGGCTCCCAATGGCGAGTTTACAAAGGGGCGCCCAAGGGTGAGTTTACAAGTTAGCTCCCAAGGGTGAGTTTACAAAGGGGCTCCCAAGGGTGAGTTTACAAAGGGGCTCCCAAGGGTGAGTTTACAAATTAGCTCCCAAGGGTGAGTTTACAAATTAGCTCCCAATGGTGAGTTTACAAAGGGCTCCCAAAGATGAGTTTACAAAGTAGTTTACCAAAAACAGATTACAATATTGTTTTCTTCATTTTACATTATTTTGAACAATGAAATAATATAATAATTTATATTTATTGGCATGTGTTGGTTGATGTATCACAAGATACAATTGTATCACAATTTCCTTTATGAGTTTGAGTTAAGTGAGGCTTCCCCTAGGGTTTGTTTCCGGGTGCTTTCGGGCACCCCGGAATTTTTTTTCTCTTGTGTTTCCCCTTTGGAGGTTCGGGGGGCACTTGATGCCTACCTCCTGCATGACCCGGTTTATGCCTTGGTTATGGACTTGGCCTCTTTTGAGTTTGGTTCTTCTTCCCCTTATTGGGTGCGTTACAAGATTCTGGAGTCATTCTAGCTAGCGGACTATCCTTTGTTTTCTCCCTTAGACCTGATGCAGCTTTTGTTGTACCTGCACACTTGTTTGGCAGGTGTTTCCTATGTTGCAGGTGTTTCTGCAAGTGTCTCGGGAGTCCCTCAGTGCTTGCCTCTTTACTCCTGCCCTTCATGTGATGTGGGTCTTGTGCAGCTGCATGCTCAGGTGCCCTTTCTCTTGGCTGCCTTGGTTGTTGATGACCTTTGGACTTGTACACACCTGGCTTCTGTCATGCGTTTCTCAAGCTTTTTGGAGCCGTCTTTGGATTGGCTTTTGGAGGACTTAAGGGTGCTCGGTGAGGCTCCTCTTGCTGGGTTATTTTTGTCTTGGCTGCTTTGGAGTCATCTGCCTTACTTGAGCTGTATGCTCCGATTCTCCGAGAGGCAGTTTTCAAGTTTTTCACCTCCCGTCTTGCATGTCGGCAGGCTGTGCTGTCTTGTTCTTTGGACTCTGCAATGGGCCCTGGATCTCATTTTTATGTAGATATGTACAGTATTTCCAGTTTCCTTAAAAGCAAGTGAACAATCACAGTGCTCTTTGATTCTGTTTTGTTGACTTTGGAGGTTTGGAGGTTCAGGATCCCATTTCTGCATCATGCATGCATGCCCATTGTAAATGATCACCATGAGTGAGAGTCAGATTTGTCTGTGACAAGATTGCCCCATCTCATAAATAACCAGGTTTGAGCCATAATGTTAGTGTTTACTGTGCCTGATCATTATGACATTTCCAACTGATTTATCAACATGGGGAAATATTTAAAGGTTGCTATAATATCTAGTTCCTTACAAAGATTTAGCAATTTTGTGTTTCGCAGAAGAGAAATTGGACACGTATGATGTGGAGTTGGTAGCGGAAGAGGATCGAGCAGTGGTGGAAGCCGACAGCTTTTGGTGCATGTCTAAACTCCTTGATGGTATCCAAGACAATTACACCTTTGCCCAACCGGGTATACAAACCAAGGTTCAACAGCTTGGGGAACTCATGAAGAGAATTGATGGTGAGTATACATTGAGTGTACATGCTTTTGGCATAGCCACATTTTGGCAGTGTAGCACTGGTAAAGAGTCACAAAGTAGTTCTGAGAAACAGAGTCGACTGTGAACAATGTCAGAATCATTCTAGTCACTTTCTTTATCTCATTTCAAGCAGTTTCTTCTGAGTTTGTTCATAAGTAGGCGATTCTTTGGTGTGCTCCACATGACAGTGTTGCATGTTAGACTGGTGTGCACCACTCTTGGTTACCTGATAATGGTGAGAACATCCCTGGTTGTCATGCAGTTAAGGGCTGAACCCTTTTTCCCATTGTGCCCTTCAATCATGTTTCCTCTTACTGTATTTCTTTCTAAGGAATGTACATCGAGTTTCATTTGACATTTTCCATGGGAGAGATTCCTTATGGCTGTGATTCACATAGCCATTCTATAGTATTGTAGTTAAAGCTTTACTGCATAATCAAAGTTGGATCTCACAAAGAGATCTTATACTTATTTACAAAGAAGTTAATTCATTTAATAATTAATTTTGTTGGGAGACAGGCAGCTGGTGCATATATACATGTTAGGCTTATATCACGGTCCCCCTCCCAATGTCAAAACTACTGACCCTCTCCAGGATGCAACACAACAAGCTGATTAACTCCTGGGTACTTATTTACTGATAAGTAAAAAGAGGCATTAGGTGATAGGACACTTCCCAACCAATTCTATACTCCCCCAGGATTCAAACCCCAAATTTCCGATTGTGAGTCGGGAACGAACCCAATTGTACTACCAGAATAACATTAGAACTTTTATTGCTATCACTTCTCTATTAAGGATCCTATTGCCTTATTGGCCTTACTTTTAACATTTAAGCATTGCCTTTTTAATTTTAGATCTCTTCTATCATGACTCCCAGATACTTTTCACAATTTTAATTAAATTTCTTTCCTGTTTAACTTATATCTTGTACCCATTTTATTTTCCCAGGCTTAAAACCCTACATTTGTCAACATTGAACTACATGTACCAATATTCTGTCTATTTTGAATGTCTGATTAGGTCTTCCTTTAATGTTTTTGCATCCTCATCTGAATTTATTACCCCATTTCTTCCTATTTTAGTGCCATTGGCAAATTGACTACAGTTGCTGTTCATTTCTGTCTCCATATAATTTATGAACATGGTGAGGAATAGGGGGCTTTCTGTACAGAGTATCTGGGTTACTTTACTTGTGATGGTATGGAGTGGTCCCCGGTTGGCCAAGCGGACAGCACGCTGGTTTTGTGATCCTGTGGTCCTGGGTTCGATCCCAGGCGCCGGCGAGAAACAATGGGCAGAGTTTCTTTCACCCTGTGCCCCTGTTACCTAGCAGTAAAATAGTTACCTGGGTGTTAGTCAGCTGTCACGGGCTGCTTCCTGGAGGTGGAGGCCTGGTCGAAGACCGGGCTGCGGAGATACTAAAAAGCCCCGAAATCATCTCAAGATAACCTCAGGATGGTTCAGCGCTTGGAATTCCCCATTTATGCTGACCCAATGTTTCTAGTTATAATTGTGTCCTGATCAAGTTTAAACCATCATAGCATTATAACAAACATTGTGTCATTGCATTTCATGGGCATGCAATTGCTCAACATATAAAACTTGATTTAAAATGTCATCATCACACTCCTGTTGATAAAAGTGTAATGCAGACATAAATGTACTGTAATGATTGACAGTATCACAACTTATAACTTGAGTAACTGATACATTGCCTTTTGATTTTTCTTTCAGTCAATCTTCACCAACATTTGGACAGGCACGAGATTGATTACCTCCAGTTTTCTTTCCGTTGGTTCAACAACCTGCTGATGCGGGAGATGCCCTTAGGCTGCACTGTGCGTCTCTGGGACACCTTACATGCTGAACCTGATGGCTTTTCTCACTTTGTGTTGTATGTGTGTGCAGCATTTCTGAAGTATTTCTCACATCATCTCATGGCCCAAAGGGACTTTCAGGTAAGCTTTAATTTTAATTTCGTTCATGCTTCCTTCAGGGCAACAAACAAATATGTACATGTGTTTTTGAGGGCATGGGATTAGTGGTTGTTGGTATTGTGGGTGTTGTGACAAGAGAACAGTACACAGGAGAACAGCAAAACAGTGGAATGTCCTCTGAGCGGCAACTCCCAGTCAAGATGTGACCAATTTAGCACCTGTGTGTTAGCACCTGACTTACATCTCAGTCAGGTGCTAACCAGGTCTACTCGGGTCAAATGCACAGGCGATCAAGATGCTGTCTATTAAATTGTGGCCTTGTTAATCCATTGGAGATTAGTATTCTACATCAAAGGACCCTGTACAATTCACTGTTGTATACAAGATAAAGTTTAAAGATAAAGACAGAGAACAGGAAGAAAGCGAGGATTTGGATGTGTGGGCAGTGTGTGTGGTTGCAGTTTTCTGGATACAAACATCAATGACCTCTGGTCGAGTGGAATTCACAGTGGGAGTAAGTACAGCTCTTCTAATCCTTGTCATGTATAACAGAGATGAGCCTCTGTCTGTTTGTCTCTCTCTCTCTCTCTGTGTCCCTGTCTTTTTATTTTTCTTTTGTTTTTAACTAAGACTAGGGTTCATAAGGGCTGTCAAATGATATACCTAGTAAAACTGCAAGCAAGAGCTGTAATCCTACCTCGGCTTATTTGAAACCTGCTTCTAGATTCTAGAGACCCATTTATTTCATGTGCCTATTACATGCATCATTAGGGATAAACTTTATTCATTAAGTAACAATCATGTAAGGAACAGGATGAGCCATAGCCAACTGTGTGCCAGAGCCTTCATGTGATCAGTTGACCTGATCACCCATGCATCAACCTTGTACATTTGTAGGTGTGTGCATTTGTGGATGTGAGAGTTTGTAGGCATGTTCGTTTTTTATTTATGCATTTGTGATTTTGACTAACCTCTGTATTTAAAGAAATACTTGGTCTAAACTGCTGGGTTCACTATCTTTACTATACAGTGTATCATTTCTTGTTCAAGTAAGCTATAGAAATCTGCATAGCCACAAAGAAGTTAGCATTTTGAAAGTTGGAGTTGAAAAATTCTTCAATGGTTATATGACTATTTTTCCAGGGTCTTATGCTGCTGCTTCAAAATCTTCCAACTTCTAGCTGGTCTGACAGTGAGATCAGCCTCCTGGTTGCTGAAGCTTTCCGTCTCAAGTACATGTTTGCTGATGCTCCGAACCACCTCCAGGCTAACAAAAAGTGACTTTAGCACCTTCTAAAATTTGGAAAAATCCAGCCTGCTCTTAGCAGCAGCTTTTTGGTGACATGAATCATACACCACATCCAACCAAATTCCAAGTTGCCATTAGATGCTCTGAACTTCTATACGGATGGGTGGTTGTGTGCATTCCACTGCACCCTTGGTAATGATGGCAGATCTGTGGAGAAATTACTCAAAAGTTACATGAACATTTACTTGAACTGGATCAACTGTAATGAGTAAGATGAAGTATGCAGTTTGCCATGGAAGGTTAGAAGGTCTGTGGAAGTATGGCTTGCATTTTGATTATCTGTTAGCATACCGTAGAATTCCTGTCTCTGTACTCTAATTTCCTTAACATTTTCACATTGAAAATTTGCCTTTAGTTAAGAAGGTAATTGTATGCCTGTTTTGTCTACTCCTTTTGGGGAAATTGATATTGGGTGTGTTTGAGGGCGTACATAGTCTGTATGGTTTTGATAAGTTTGTGTCATTTTAAGTATGTATGTATGTACAGGAATATCTTATTTACCAGATTGAAATTAAAATACTATTTTATGAAGTTATTATTATTAAATTAACATATTTATGTCTAAGAAGAAAAGCTCGAGTGCATATGTCCATCATTAACTATGAACGTCAACAAGAAGGGCAGACAGACGCCTGTCTGCCGCCTCCTGTGAACTAGGCCGAGATGTATATCTCTGGGCTCATAAGTCTGATGTTATGTGGTCTCATAAAGCTGGGCATCTATTGGGTCTATGAATCTGGACATCTATTAGGTTCATAAATCTGAATTTCTACTGAACCCATAAATCTGGATATCTATTGGGTCCATAAATTGACATCTGTTGGGTGTATAAATCTCAGCATTTGTTGAGCTGATAAATCTGGCATCTTGTGCCCAAAATTCTAGACATATCTTGGGCCCTATAAAACTAGAGATCTCTTAGGTGCATAAATCTGAATATTGAGTTCGGGGATCTGTGGTTGTTGATCTTGGCTTTATAAGCGTGTTTTGTTGCAACCTTTTATATGAGATGAGCTGCTTGGGTTTTTTTCCAGATACCTGTAATTAGTTTGTCAGTTTATATTAAACTGAATTGGTTACAGGTAAAAATCATAAAAGTCAGGGATTAAAGGTTCTTATTATAAAAGTCTTCTGAGTCATGTCTGTCATTAGATGTCCTGCAATTTTTCTGAATTGGGTTAAGTCTCCAGACACTTTAATAATGTTATTGCTGGTCTCAGTGGACTTCAAAAAAGTTGTACTGTATTGCAAAAGTTATGTCGTTAATTGAAAGAGGAGACATTATTCTATAAAATGACGCTGGAATGGATGCTGTACATGTGATACATTTGAACATTTTGATGGAATGATAGTGTTTGGAATATTGTTGAGTGCTATGTGTCCAGGCACTCTGGCAGTGGTCTCCAAACAAATTGATATTTTACTCATTTCCCACATAAATCCAGCTGAATAAACATGTGTAGTATGTTTATATTATAATGATGATAATGGGTGTCATCAGGAATTGAGTAAACTATTGTTAAACATCTTGTAATATCATCTACACTATAAAAGTTCCCATTTACTTTGAGCTGTGATTCATCTCTTGGTTAACAAGATGTCCAGATGAAAGGTTATACTAAAAATTAGTTTCATCATAGGCTGTTTTTGTCTGTCTCAAGTGATTTGTAGAATTAATTTTTTCCTGTCTGGAGACCAATAATCTCCCATTTTCACCATCAATCTTTGGACACATCAAATTACACTTAGTATTACCCTTCCTAGAGGTTTACTAATCTGTCGGCTTAATCTTTCTGGATTCTAAATCTGCCTAAAAAGAAAAAACTAAATTAATCATTTTGAACATCTTTATTTCAAGTCAAAATATTATTTTCCTTGTGGTCTTCGTAAGACATGTCTAGAAGTAACAAAAATATTGGTCACAAATATTTTCCTCAAAATGTTCATTTGTAGCTACCATATTAACATATGTACTTGTGGGATATATACAAATGATATACTGTAGTATTTTTTGGTGTCATTTTACTAAGCAATGCAGAAAATGGAAGTTTTTAAACTGCCAATGTCCTAAGACCAGCAACCGTCCGGAAATTGACGACCTTATCTTTTGACACACTATGAGCAAATAGCACATAAAAACAAATTTGTATATAGTGTATCTGTGTTTGTGTGCATATATTTACTTTGTGTGTGTGTGTGTGTGTGTGTGTGTGTGTGTGTGTGTGTTCGTGCGTGCATGCATGCATGCGTGCGTGCGTGCGTGTATGTGCGTGCCTGTGTTTGATCCCACCTGTCAACTGTCAGTCAGCTGGTGTACAGATGGTTCCTGAGTTTATTGGGCTTTATCATACCTGCATTTGAAACTATGTATGCAATCTGCCTCCACCACATCAAAGCCTAGTGCATTCCGTTTGTGACATACCGACACTGAAAAAATTATTTCTAATGTCTCTGTGGCTCATTTGAGTGTTAAGTTTCCACCCCCTGTCTCCATGTTCGTGATCCACCCATGCTAAATAATTTCTTTATCCACCCTATCATTTCCTCTGAGAATTTTGTAGGTGGTGATTATATCTCCCCTAACACTTCTGTCTTCCAAAGACACGAGTTTTAATTCTGTAGCCTTTCCTCGTAACTCATACCCCCTCATTTTTGGGGCCTTGCCTCTGAATCTTCTCTTTGTCTTGTGTTTAACTAGGTATGGACTCGAGGATTGGTCTGATATATGTGGTATACAAGGTTCTGAATAATTCCTTACACAGGTTTTTAAAGGCAGTTTTTATATTGGCCAGTCTAGCATGTCGCTAACGATATCCCTTTGATGTGGGCTTCTGGGAACAGGTTCGGTGTGATATCAACCCCCTAGATCTTTTTGTCTATTTAACTCTTTGATGATTTCACCTCCCTGGTACCTTGTGCTCAGCCTCCTGCTCCCTTCACCTAATTTCATTATACTTACTGGAATTGAACTTTAGTAGCCATTTTCTGAACCATTCCTCCTATTTGTCCAAGTCATCTTTAAGTCTCTTTCTATCTTCCTCTGTCTTTATCCTTATCATAATTTTAGCATCATCAGCAAACATCGAGAGGAATGAATCTATACCCTCTGGAAGATCATTTACATATATCAGAAACAGGGTGGGTACAAGTACAGAGCCCTGTGGGACTCCGCTGGTGACATCTTGCCACTCTGAGGTCTGTCGCCTGGTCATAGAATTTTTTTCATCCTGTGAGGCATGACTTACCATCCCTGAACCCATGCTGGTGGTGTGTTACAAAGCTCCTTCTTACCAGATGTTCTATGAGCTTTTCCTCATGATCTTCATCACCTTGCATGGTATACAAGTTAGGGAAACCAGCCTGTAGCTAAGTGCCTCTTGCCTGTCATTTTGTATACAGTATTAGTAATATATTAGCTGTCTTCCAACTTTCTGGTAGGCTCCCGTTTCCAGTGACCTGTTATACACCATAGTGAGTAGTGCATTCAGTGCTTCTGCACCCTCTTATAGTATCCATGGTGAGATTCTGTCAGACTCAGAAGCCTTTGTCATATCCAGCTCCAACAGAATCCTTTTAACCTCACCTCTGGTATGCTCAAATTTTTCCAAGGTTACTCGGTTTACCGCTTCCTCTCTCAGTATAGACTTTTTCCTGCTCTGTGGTGAAGACCTGGAATCTCTTGTTACGTTCTTCATGCCTCCTTGTCATTCTCTGTATACCTGTTTCCCCTTTTCTCAGTTTCATCACTGTTCTTTTCCTCTGATGTGCCTGTGGAGCAGTTTTGGTTGGGTCTTGGCATTAATTGCAATGTAATTTTTATACTGTCTGCTTCTCTCCTTAAACTGAGGTACTTATTCCTAGCCCTCTGGTGTCTTCCTCTACTCTCTGGTGACCTGTTATTTCTGTAGTTTCTCCATGTTCTTGTACTTAATTGCTTTGCTTCCTTACATGCCTGGTTGAACCATAGATTCCTCTGTTGCTTTTAATTTTTCTTCTTTTGGGCTGGGTAAACTTGGCTGCTGCTTTCTGACACATCTGGGTGATGTAGCCCATCACATTTTATACAGTCTTTTCTCTGAGTTTTGTTTCCAATGGTATTCCCATTAGGAATTTCCTCATCTCATCTTACTGAAGAGGAAACCCATAGTTTCCTCTTTGGTAAGCCAGCCCTTTCCTTTCTGATCCCTTCCTTAGCTAGATATCTACTTCCACCAGATTCTCAAATGTCAGAATGTTGTGGTCACTCATTCCCTTAGGGGCTTCTAATTTGACTTCCATTATGTCAGATTCATTCAGGGTGAATATCAGCTCGAGTCTAGCTGG
This sequence comes from Procambarus clarkii, assembly GCF_040958095.1. NCBI lineage: Eukaryota > Metazoa > Arthropoda > Malacostraca > Decapoda > Cambaridae > Procambarus > Procambarus clarkii. Next base: position 5,306,754 of record NC_091241.1, on the reverse strand, counting down.
TTTGTCATTGCCGATTTGACATGTTGGCTCAAAGATTTTTGTTGCCATGTTCAATAGTTTAGCTCTCCATGTATCTGTACCTCCATGTTGTTCTGCATTCTCCCAGTCTATCTTTCCGTGGTTGAAGTTTTCCCCATGATTAATAGTCTGGATCCATTCCTGCAGGCAACTGAAGCTGCTCTATTATATTAATTGTTGCCATGTTGTTTCCATCAAGCTCCTGTCTGGGTCTTCTATCATTTAATATCAGGTCATAAATTACTGCTACTATTATCTTGGGTTCTCCTGTTGTCATAATTACCGTTATGTAGTCTCGGAATCCATCACAGCCTTGGATATACAGTACTGTATATCTCTTCGAAACTTCACTCCTTTCTTGTCAGCAGGGCCACTCCTCCTCCTCTTCTCTCTCTTTTCTTGCTGTATAATAGGCTCGTGGAAACACTGCATTTGTTATTTTGCCTGACAATTTTGTTTGTGATTGCTGTTTCATCTGGGTTTTCTTCTTGTGCCCTTTTGTTCAGTTCACTTGCTTTATTTGTAATTTCATCTATGTTTGAGTACATTACCTTGAAGCTCACTTTCTTATGTCCATTATCACTTACTCTCTCCACTGGCGGAGGAAGCTGTTCGATGGGCAGGGCAATTTTGGTAGGTTTGTCCTCCTGTTTGGTAGTTAAGTGGTTTCGAAGGGAGGTGGGATGGGTGATAAAGGGCTTAGATCTTGCTTAGGCCTGCTTGGGGCAGGAGCAAGCCAAGAGATAGGGAAGCAGGGGGTGCTGTGTGTATGTGTGTATTCACCTATTTGTGCTTGCGGGGGTTGAGTTCTGCTCTTTCGGCCCGCCTCTCAACTGTCAATCAATCAACTGTTACAAACTACTAATTTTTTTCCTTTCCTCCACACCCCCCCCCCCCCTCCCCCCCAGGAAGCAGCCCATAGCAGCTGTCTAACTCCCAGGTACCTATTTACTGCTAGGTAACAAGGGCATCAGGGTTTAGGAAACTCTGCCCATCTCTCTCCGCCAGGTGCGGGGATCAAACCCCGGTCCCTAGGCCCACGAGTCTAGAGCGCTGTCCACTCGGCCATCCAGCCCTGTGGGTGTGTGTATTCACCTAGCTGTGCTTGCGGGGGTTGAGCTCTGCTCTTTCGCCCGCCTCTCAACTGTCAATCAACTGTTTCTACTACTACTATTTTTTTTTCCTACACCCACACACACACTTCCCGTCTTCCCAGCACTCTGTCATAGTTTCAAAGCATTATATGACAAAGAGTGCTGGGAAGACGGGACACCACGAGCGTAGCTCTCATCCTGTAACTACACTTAGGTAATTACACCCCAGGAAGCAGCCCGTGACAGCTGACTAACTCCCAGGTACCTATTTACTGCTAGGTAACAGGGGCATTCAGGGTGAAAGAAACTTTGCCCATTTGTTTCTGCCTGGTGCGGGAATCGAACCCGCACCACACAATTACGAGTTTTGCGCGCTATCCACCAGGCTACCAGGCCCCAGGTGTGTGTGTGTGTGTGCATGTGAGCATGCATGTGTGTGTGTGCGTGCATGCCTGGACATACATTCTCAGTAATCTGTATATGTTCCTTTCCATGCTGGTATAATATTGAATTGTAATACAGGTGGTTACATCACCTGTGTGTAATGTTTACACAGATTTGGCATTAAACACTAAAACACAAAAAAACACCAGGTTTGCACAGCCAAAAGCCACAGTTATAATTTGACACTGTATTTAGGTAAAGTGGTAAATTACAAATATTTCTTCCATCATTGGCAGAAACCAGCTAGATACTAGAAACCAACTGAAAGATAGAAATCAGTTGGAGTTTTGGGGACTAGAAATCGGGTAGACTAATAACCAGGTAGGACTAGAAACCCCTGGAGACTCAAAACCAGCTGAGACTCAAAACCACCAAGAGGATGGAAATCAGCTGGGATTAGAAACTACCTGGAGACCAAAAATCTCCTGAAAGCTAAAAATTAACTGGAGGCTACAAACCAACTGTGGACTCGAAACCAGCTGGATAATAATAACCAGCTAGTACTAAAACTGGAGACTCAAACCCATCTGTAACTAGAAACCAGCTGGTAATTAGAATCAGAGACTAATAACAAGCTAAGACTTGAAACCCATCGGAAGCAAGAAACCCACTAGAGACTGGGAATCTAGCTAGAGGCTAGAAAAAACAATAAAATCAAACTTGAGAAAGGTTATAAGTTCTTAAGCTTAGGAGAGTGACCAAAATGTATTATAATGGATGTTGTCAAGATTCCCTCAAATCTGTGCTTAGCAAGACATTCGTTCCATGACATTTGATATCCTTAAGTCTTTATCATATAAATGATATTGGTGAGATATGAATTGTAATTAAATGGTATTTTGAATGAATGAGATCTCATTTGTTGTGTCTCTTGCGGCTCAACATTTATCAGCCAGAATTAAGGTCTTGACCGAGTGTGGGTTGGGTCATACGGGTCAACACACTGCACAGAACAAGTTTGTTATCGTCCTCGGGCGAGTTATCACCAGAGGTTGCTTAACCAAAATTATTTTGGCCAAATCTTATTGGGCATACAGTATTTATCGTTATAATGTGTTTTTTAATTTTGTTGAATTTTTGTTTGTAAAAGTGAGTATCTGCACTTGCCATTTTGCACTATCTTTTTTAATGCACATGGTCATAAAGTACAGTAATTTTTTTTTTTTAGTTAAAACCAAGTTATCACACAACTTTCGGCATATTTTGTCATTAATATTTGATTCCTTTTCTTGAGTAGCAGGAGGTTTTCCTTGTTGTGCATGTGATGTGAGGCTAAGTTGGCCAGGGACAGATTTAGAGCAGGGCAGACTGAGCAGTTGCCGGAACCCCTTTTCAAAACTATCTTGAAAAGTTGTATTATTGTGTTGAAAGGACATGTATTTTCATATACAATTATTTTGTGAGGCTAATTTTTGTTTCTACAGAATAATTAGTCAATGTGCTCTTAATTTCAAATTGTAGTTGTTACTGTATAGGTGAAAGTGAGAAATACTGTGGTAGGATGACTAGTCATTGACCAGGATCCTCAGCAGCCGTAAATCTCTCCCTGCCACCACCATATATATCTTGTACCAATAGCCAGAATGTACTACTTGGCCTACTATGCAATGACCAATTTATCTAATAAGCCAAGTTTTCCTGAAGTTATATACTTTTCAACAAAAATTCATATGAAATTATAAAGCTTTCCATTATATTATATATGATTTTGTTAAATTTTTAATTTGAGTTAACACCACTGTAGAATTATGACAAAACCTAATATAACTTATATTAAGAACATGAATTACTAACTTAATATAATAATATTAATTCAAATAAACCAATTGAATTTTTTTTGTTAAATAACAAAAATCATTCTGCCTCTTAGGTAAGTCAGGTCTTGCATACTAGGCCAAGTAGTGTGTTCTGGCTATTAGGTATGACTAAATATATTATATATATACTGTGTGTATATATATATATATATATATATATATATATATATATGTATATATATATATATATATATATATGTCGTACCTAATAGCCAGAACGCACTTCTCAGCCTACTATGCAAGGCCCGATTTGCCTAATAAGCCAAGTTTTCCTGAATTAATATATTTTCTATATTTTTTTTCTTATCAAATGATAAAGCTACCCATTTCATTATGTATGAGTTCAATTTTTTTTTATTGGAGTTAAAATTAACGTAGATATATGACCGAACCTAACCAACCCTACCTAACCTAACCTAACCTATCTTTATAGGTTAGGTTAGGTTAGGTAGCCGAAAATGTTAGGTTAGGTTAGCTTAGGTAGGTTAGGTAGTCGAAACACAATTAATTCATGAAAACTTGGCTTATTAGGCATATCGGGCCTTGCATAGTAGGCTGAGAAGTGCGTTCTGGCTACTAGGTACGACATATATATATATATACATATATATATATATATATATATATATAATGTCGTACCTAGTAGCCAGAACGCACTTCTCAGCCTACTATGCAAGGCCTGATTTGCCTAATAAACCAAGTTTTCCTGAATTAATATATTTTCTCTAATTTTTTTCTTATGAAATGATAAAGCTACCCAATTCATTATGTATGAGGTCAATTTTTTTTATTGGAGTTAAAATTAATGTAGATATATGACCGAACCTAACCAACCCTACCTAACCTAACCTAACCTATCTTTATAGGTTAGGTTAGGTAGCCGAAAAAGTTAGGTTAGGTTAGGTTAGGTAGGTTAGGTAGTCGAAAAAACATTAATTCATGAAAACTTGGCTTAAAAGGCAAATCGGGCCTTGCATAGTAAGCTGAGAAGTGCGTTCTGGCTACTAGGTACGACATATATATATATTATAATATACAGTGGCACCTCGACTTACGATAATTTTGAGTTACGTTGTAAATTTCATAAAAAAATGCGACTCGACATACGGTGGTGTCGTCGACTAACGATATTTGTTGGTACACGTTCGGGTCGACCGAGCGCGTGGTTCCCAGTCACGCAGTCTGACCTGCCTCAGTTTACTACAGCTGCCCGCTTAGTGACGATCGCGCCTATAAGAAATTCCTCGTTTGTGGTGATTTTTTGCATTTTGAACATTAAAGTAATTATTATATATCACGCCATGAGTCCCAGGAAAGTCAGTGGTAAGGCTCAACATATGAGATCCCATGTAAGGATGACAATAGGGCAGAAACAAGAGATCATTCATAAATATGAAGATGGTGTGTGGGTTGTTGAACTGGCTAGGCAGTACAACAAATCTCAGTCAACGATATCCACCATACTGGCTAAGAAAAAGGACATTATGGGTGCTAAAGTGATGCATCATTACAGACAAATGTTAAAACGAAGGGAAAAACAAATGTCTCTTGACAAATTTGTAGCGAGACAAACAAGCACTGAACCACAACCAGGTCCTAGTGGTATGCAGGCAAAACGTGCCAGGGAGTGCACACCAGAGAGGTCCTCACTGCCTGATGTTATAATGGAAGGGGACTCCCCTTCCAAACAGTAACAACTCTCCTCCTCCCCCCTCATCACCATCTTCCATACACCATCAAGAGCCCTCCATAAAGGTAAGATCAACTTAGGTACTGTATTGTAGTTAGAAAAAAACATTGTATTCAGTATAAAATGTATTTGTATGTTAATATTTTGGAGGGTAGGGAACGGATTAATTCAATTCCCTTTATTTCTTATGGGAAAAATAGCTTCGACCTACGATATTTTGAGTTACGATCCGTCTCTGGGAACGGATTAGCATCGTAAGTTGAGGCCCCATTATGTGTATACAGTATATATATATATATATATTATATAATATAAAATGTGTGTACAGTGGTACCTCAGCTTACGAATCTAATTTGTTCCCAGAGACAGTTCATAAGCCGAAAATTGGTAAACTGAAGCAAATTTTTCCGTAAAAAATAATGTAAATTGAATTAATCTGTTCCACACTCCCTAAAAAATTAACTTCAAAGTAAATTTTATACCTAATTCACCCAAATCTTCATTACTAAAGTATGTACAAGTTATTGCTTGCCTTTATTGATGACTTGTTGGCGTATGGAAGACAGTGAGGAGGGGGAGGGGTGTTAGTATTTGGAAGGGGAGTCCCCTTTCCATTATAACATGAGGCAGTGATGACTTCTCTTGGGACTTTACACACACTGGCACATTTTGCTTGCATACAGCTAGGACCAACTTGTGGCTCACTGCTTGATTTTCTCACTAAAAATCTATCCATAGAGGATTGTTTTCCCTTTGTTGTAACACTTGTCTGTAGTGAGGCATCAGTGTCATTAAAAAGGTTAATGCCACGGCCTACTACAGATTGCTCTGGGCGAGTTTCAACAAAAGTTTGCATTTCTTCCCACAGTCTACACCACTTCCTAGTTGTTGAGGAAAGGACATTGTGTACTGCCTCCTCCTCCCCTGAAGACATTTCCTCAGCTGATTCTTGTGAAGGGCTAGGAGTTCTTCGGTGGTCAGTTCTTCGCTGTGTTTCTCCACCAACTCAAAGCTCAATTTCCAGCCCAGATTAACAATTTCCTCAACAATGGGCACTTCAGGTTCAGGCTCAACCCCTCAAAGTCTATTTCTGAAACACATTCAGGCCTTTTTATAAGGATTGAACCTTGCCACTGGCTTTCTTGGGACCCATGGCGAGATATATAATAATAGTTTTTATGTTCAAATACCCAAAAATCCGAGAAACACAGAAATTCTTTACAAAGAATTCAGGTGTGATTGTCACTAGGCAGGAGGCGCAGTCGCCGTACCACCACACGCTAGGTCGGCCATACGCGTATCAACAAACTTTGTTTCCCGAAGCAAAGTTCGTAACCCAATTTGCATTTTACAAAGAAATTGGGCTTGTAACCTGAAAAGTTCATAAACAGGGACATTCGTAAGCCGAGGTGTCACTGTATGTGTAATTACCTAAGTGTAGTTACAGGATGAGAGCTACGCTCATGGTGTTCTGTCTTCCCAGTACTCTTTGCCGTATAACGCTTTAAAACTATTGACGATTTTCACCACCACCTTCTCAGTTTCTTCCAACCGTCTACCCACTGTGTTTGAAAAAGAAAACTTTCTAATATTTTTTTGGCACCTTTGTTTCCTTAGCTTGAATCTGTGTCCTCTTGTTCATGAAGTTGCTAGTTTCAGGAATTCCTTTGTCAATTTGGTCGATTCCTGTTAGTAATTTGTAAGTGGTGATCATATTACCTCTTCTATCTTCAAGTTTTGGTATGTTTAACGCCTGTAGTCTCTCCTCGTAACTTTTGTTTTTCAAGTGTGTGTGTGTGTGTGTTTTAAATGATACTTCATATCTTTAAATACTCCTGCATAATAACTTGAATCTTGATTTTGTATGTTTTAAGAACAGTAGTGCTTCTTACACATCTGTTTCAACAGTGGAAAGGATTTATCTGTTTTAGCATCATGAATTTTGTTTTATATCACTTTTCTGTTTAGAATTACTTACAATATACAATAAAATTCAGGTTAACTGCTTCCTTCTCTTTTCATAAGTATAAGAAGCATTTGAGGTAAAAATAACATTTACCGACTCATTAAGGTACAAACAAAGCATGATCCCTCACTGAAAACAATACCTGAACATTTTTGTTGTGGCTTAGAAGGAATTTTTTACATTTAAAGCTTAAATTATAGAAGCACCTGCTGCAGTGGTGTATTCCAGTAAAGGTGGTGCTAGATCTGTTTACTAGGATATGATTGGGTTTGATAACTTATTACCACCAACACTTAAAATCTCATGCTAAATACAGATTCAAAATATTAACATCATCCTGAAATCTGCACATGGAGTGTGTTTATACTGTAGAGGCGGAGCTGTGATTGTATTGTGACGATATTTTTCCCAACCAAGAATTGTACCACACAGCACATTTCTTTGAGGACAGTACAGGATGGAACTGTGTTATTAATTCTAAAAACAGGAATGTTGACTCACCTTCATGATGATGATGATGATGATGACCATAGTGAAGAACTGCTCCATACTGACATATTCCCAAGCAGTACTGATATAATGAGGGGCCTTCACTCCATAGTTCAGTAAAGGACTTTGAAGTAATGAACTGACCTCTTAAAGTATTTGCAGAGCAGGGTATATTATAGCACAGTTTGCAAACTATGGATATGTTAGCAATATGAGCATGTTACGTGTATGAAGGATGCAAGGTAATATCAGTTACTGATATGGTGCTTATTCAGCCACACACATATATGGACAGTTGACTTTGATGCCACAGAAACTCGATGGTACATTTTAGACCCATATAGTTGATGTAGACTCTGTCAGCTGTTGTCAGGAACAAATTGTGATAGTCATTATTAAGGCGTACGTCACGCTGGCAAGGTTTTCTTGGTACTAGTGGAAGAATTAATCCATAAATTGAGTGATTTTGGTTATATCTCTTGTGTAAGTGTTATTTAATGACAAGTTTTGTTTTCCTGTGTCTCCTGGTGATATGTACTATTTCATGTGTATTCATACATAAAGAATTTTATATGATTTAATTGTTTTAGTTGCTCATGGACCTTCATCAGCATTCTATGAAACTCGTTTTATGAAACTTTTGTCATGGGGCGTATTTACTGTACTGTACTAACATATTTGACACGCTAACAAATCTTGGTGTGATATTCCTACTGCAATTTACATGAGGCAACCATAAGCAGTTTTCTTTGTCCAAATTGCTATATTGCAACAGCTAGTCCAGACAAGAATAACAAAATTAAGTGTTTATTCTTTTACAAGACCTTATTCCTTATATGACTTTTCGTCTGAGAAGTTACCACAACAGAAAGACTATGAAACCATCCTAACACAACGTACATTTCTTACTCTTATTGTCTCATTGTTACATCAAGGAATCCTGTATGTATCCATATACTTCTCCATGAGTTTACAGTATTGGTATCCTATATTTGATTAACCTGTTATTCATTCTTGCATATTATACCTCCTTGTAGAATGTTCTGATTTTCAAGATGTCCAAAAATGTTATTTCCCCACTGCACCTCTGAGTCATATGTCCCTTAAACATTGTGTTGCTAAGGGCTATTTGGCCTTTGTCACCCACAGGCGCATAACAAAAATTTCTTCTTGTTAATTTGTGTTCCCTGATCACGGGAAACATAATAAAAAAAATCGTAAGTGGCATATTTTGGCAACAATAGGTTGGGGAAGTCTGGCAAAAAAAAAAAAAGCGGTGGCGTTGACTTGGCAGGCGTCCGGGAAGTTCTTTACCCCAGCTGTCAAGCAGGAGTTGCCACAAAGATATAATTACCTAATTATTTCAATGTGTCCGATTCATTTTTTCTTCTTTTTTTTTTTTTGCTCTAATATTATTCAATATTGTGTAGTGTGACACATTTATACATTTATATAATAAAATGTGTGAATCATCGCTGTACTCAAAATTATGGTGTGTATTATTATGTTCATAAAAGTGAACAAATACTTTGTCGGTTAATGCACTATATACACAGGTTATATATAAGTATTTACATTTGTATTTCCCATAGCGAACCACGAATATTGTATGGTGACGGCAGACAGTAACAGGTGGCCACACAACTCATATGCTCCCTCCCTCCATTCCATCGTCACTGGTTCAAGGCCAGACGCACTAACATTCCTCCTTCAAGTATACTGTTGTGGTCTTATTACCCTATATACACACGTTATATATAAGTATCTACATGTTTTGTTCATCATAACTGTTCAACTAGGGTGGTATTGTACCCAAAGAGCATAATAGCCACCCTTACCCAGCATGACAAGTTGCAGATGTCGCCACCTCCCTCACCAAAATGGCTTCTCTCAACACTCCTTTTGCTGTCATTACACTATATATACACGTTATATATAAGTATCTACATTTGTGTTCACCATAAGGAATCACTAAGTTGGTATGCTGAGTCAAACAGCTACAAAGAGTAACCACCACACACCAGCTAGCCCACCACTGGCTGCCACTCCCTCCCTCACCTCACCTGACTCGCCAACCTTCTCTTCCCACCATACTATTTTTTGCTTTTATTCACTATATACAGATTTTATATATATGTATCTGCATGTTTTGTTCACCATAGCGAATGACTAAGCTGGTATAGTGGAGTCCAGACAGTAAAAGGTAGTCACAGAGTCAGCAGATAACGCTACCTCCTTCCCCACCAAGATTACTCCTCCCACTACAGCGCTAATTATCACAACAATCCTGCTATTATCAGAATCCTGGACATTTTTATCACAGTCAGGGGTCTTCTGTAATACTATCATCGCAGCAAATGCTCTGGTTCCCATTGCACATGTGACTGTGTGTCAGATATACTCTGCTGCTTGAACTGTGTTGGTGCTCATGACATTACATTCCGACAATGTCCTTCGTACGTTGCGGCACAAACTCAGGCTCTCCCCGCCATCAACCTGCAATACAGTTGTGCTCTGAACCGACGTAACTCTGTCCATCATCAACCTCTACATCACGCTTCGCCGCCCCCTTTGCTTGTACCTGATCTGTCTGTCACTGACATTCCTGTGGCCCCCGAGTCCCATCCTCTCCCACAAACTGTACTACCGCGTCCCAATCTTGTTGACACTTGTCACTCGCATTGCGTATGCACTCGAGAAGACGCTGAACCGCCTCCTGACTAAATTCTTTCCACAATCTGTCCGACCCATTTCTGAGGCTGACCCAATGCACCCCTACTCCACTTCTACTATGCTTAACATTCGCCCTCCCGCAGCTATCTTTGCTGTCTCCGAGACGTTTGAACTGATGCTTGAAACCGCCCTCCATAACATCTTGGCGTGTTTTTCCCGGGCTGACTTGCTGCAAACCCCGACCCCCGGCACTAAGAGGAAGCAATCCTCAGCTGTCCTTACTTCCAAGCGCCCTGCCACTTTGCCTGGCAGACCAAATCCATCTCGTACTCCCTAGACGCATCCTCACCTTACTCCAAGGTTTTCCTTGCGATGTCCAACTGGCGCATCTAAGAAGATCGAGTGCGTCCCAGACGTAAAGCTCCGGATTCCGTCCAAGTCTTCCCTGTCCTGACCTGACTTTCTTACCCTACGCTTTTTAGCCTGTGTTCCTTCGTGTGTTCACACTTCCTTTCTCATATCTGATTAGCAACCACCTCCTGTTTATCCTTCGCCTCCCTACCTCCGTCTCTTGCCTACATCCCACGTTTTCTATAGTTCGGTGACGCTTTGCTTTCACCTTTCATGTGACTTCTCATCTTTCCCATCCCGAGTTCCTTTCCTCTCGTTTGTTTATTTTGTCTTTATCCTCGTCCACATAGAAGTCATTGATGTCTTCCCACCTCTGCCAAATCTTGACCATTGATGCACCACTGTGCATGCCGCATCTTTCTACATTACCGCTCGTGCAGTCATCGAGAGGAGGAACCTTCATGCAAACTGCACGTATTGCAAAGAAGAGGTAATTACATTAATAGCTGGATGAAAGAAATCAAATTAGTATTATCAATAGGGAAACTCTTAGCTTGCATGCAATGTGGCACATCCCATAATGGGTAGACCACAAGATGGCCGACTGGCGTCTCCCAAAGTTGTGTAAACTGAAACCGTCGCTCACTTCCTGCTGGCAAGTTTTATGTGTAACAATAGGAACAGAATTGTATATGATTCATTCACTGTCTATGCTGTAAGTTTGAGTTACTAATTTTTATTAAGCCTCATAACTGTTCTCGGTGATTCTCTATGTGGAGTAAGCATAACTGTCATGGCCAACATAATTACTACCTACTATTACAGAATCTCGTTCATCTTGTGGATTGTGAGGCAGGGAAGACTGTAGTTTAGGTCTTGGAGGCACAGAATATCTGCAACAACAGTTCAACTGTATAAAGAGCAGCTTGTATGCATTCGACATGTGTACATCTGTGTGTGATGGTGTCTGAATCGTGAGTCCTTGATGCATTCCCTCTCATGTCAGAAACTATATTGTTTAATGATTATTGAAGGCGTCAAAAGTCTATTAGTTAAGGATATGACCTGTTAATACTTTGTTTATCTAGTTCATAAGAGTTTATTTGATTTACATTAAAGAATAGATTTAATATATTATCAAATTGATGTTGATGGCTTCTTTCACTGGTGTAATGTCATGAGCGTCTGTTTTGTCTCTCAGAGACTATATTCAGGCCAGAGTGAGGGCAGCGGGTCATCAAGGTGTGTCCGCAGAAGCACACCATGATGCTAAAGTCCTTAAAAGTGACAATAACTTCTGTAAGCATGGGATATATAATGCAACAGTTTGCTAAAATGTTACAATGGTACATTTGTAGCAGTATGTACATTCAGTATGACTAACAAGACTGTCACAGTCTTACAGTGTGCAATACTGTGTTGTGCTGGCAGTGTGAATCAATATGGCATGTGGCAATTCCGTTTACAATGTACAATAAGACTGGCGCCGTGTTCTACAGAATGATAACAAAAGTACATGTTGCTCTAACATTGTAACACCACATGTTGTTATAATGACTGGTAGAAAACTAACACTACATGCTGGTATAATGAATGGTACAGCACTGCAACACCGCAGGGATGTTAGATTTTCATTTTCATTTTCAGCATCTGGGTAGTTAATAAATGGAATGCATTAGGCAGTGATGTAGTGGAGGCTGACTCCATACACAGTTTCAAATGTAGATTTGTTAAGAGCCCAATAGGCCCAGGAGCTGTACACCAGTTGATTGACAGTTGAGAGGCGGGCTATAGAGCTGAAGTTCAACCCCCACAAGCACAACTAGGTGAGTACATGTTATAATGAATAGTACAACACTAACACCATGTGCTGATATACCGAATGGTACAAAACTAACATGCTGGTACAATGTAACATGTTATAATGAATGATACAATGTAACACCATGTTATAATGAATGGAACAATGTAATACCACATGCTGGTATAATGAATGGCACAACACTAACACGTCATAATGAATGGTAAAAAAACTGACTACAATAAGATTTTATCAAATGGTCAATAAATAATGAAACAAAATATAATGATATAACAATGTTTCAGCATCAATAATAAAGGTGTACAAAGTAGCAACAAATGTACAAAACTATTACATTGGGTACAAAACTTAAACTACTGTATGTGACAGATGAATAAAATATCCTCTGGCTGGATAGCTCATGTATATACATTAATAAACTGTGACTACAATAGATTTTATCAAATGGTCAATAAATAATGAAACAAAATATAATGATATAACAGTGTTTCAGAAAATGTTCATGTTGGATTATCAGTACACTGGTCCATCATCCGTCAGATATTGCGGAGAATAACACATTATCCAGACACTGATCATTCATCCGTCGGGTAATGTGGTCATGACACAACTGCTTTTCTCTCGGCCATAAGACTCTCTTCAAGTACTTTATGTTATTAATGCTTCTATTATAATCAGAAACTCAAAATATATACACAATGTTACCACATGTACACCAACCATGTAAGAAAAGTCTACGAAGAGACCATTTACACTAACCATTTAACATAACTACTGTACTCATCAATACAAACTGAACAATGAGACATTCTCGACAAATTATACCAAAAGTCTCAATAACATACACAAGGGCAAGTCACAGGCACTGAATAGCTGTGACTGAAATACTGCACGTATGAACTTGCCTGTTACAAGTAGTTCTTGGGTGAGATGTGTAATGTCCAGATGATGTCTCTTGTGCAAGTCTCTGTGTGTGGCTGGAGTATGTTGTGGTGGTGTGTTTGGTTCTGTGGTACTCTTTTGTGTATGGTGGAGCTTTGTGGTACCATTGTATGGGTGGAGCCTCATGGTACCACTGTATGTATGAGTGGAGCCTGTGGTGGTGCTCTATGCATGGCTAGTTGTTGTGGTACTATGATCTTTATAGCTGTAATCTCATTGATGAATGAAACTTTAAGGAACTTCTATAATTTGGGTAACTGTGTGCTTAATGGCTGGAGTCTAATTACACTTGATGCATTTCTGGAGACTGTCATTCCATTGTGTGCATGGTTGGACACTGCAGTACCATTGTGTGCATGGCTGGACACTACGGTACCATTGTGTGCATCGCTGGACACTGTGGTACCATTGTGTGCATCGCTGGACACTGCGTTACCATTGTGTGCATGGCTGGAGTTTATGGAACCATTGTGTTTATGGTTGATGTCGAGAAAGGAGTCTGACCCGCTGTGGCCATTTTGGTCCCTACTGAGAGGATGGGCAGCAAGCGCTCTGTTGAGATCCCGAAGCATTTCTGGCGAGGGCTCGTCTATGTGGCACCCTTCCGGCCTCCTGCAACACATTTTATGTTATCTCGCTAGTAAGAGCTGGTAAGGTAATGGTTATAATTAAGTGTGATTGGTGATTATAACCAAATAGCTGATCATTAATTGGCTAATCTTAGAAACAAAGTTTGGAAGCTGACTAGAGCACGATTCCACAATGGTCACACTATTCACACCAAGGACATCAATCATCCACGACATGTGCATTTCTGTTAGCGGCCAATAATGAAAACACCTTGTCCTTAGGCACGTCAAGTTAACATTTATTCATTGTAAAAGTAACCTAAATGCAGCTGGAATCTAGAGATACCATTATTTTCATCAAATCGGTTGAAATTGAATAGAGATGTCACGAGGGTTACATCCAGATGCATGAGGACTTGATTGTGAGAAGTGTGATCTTCAGATTATGCAATATCAAAGTCATTGGTAGAGTTAAAATTACAGAAAGATATTGAGTGAACGTTGTATGTTGCATTGCAACAATAGAAACTCCAAATGCAAAATTCCTTTAAAATTCCCCTGCTACCTAGCAGTAAATAGGTACCTGGGAGTGATACAACTGCTACCTGGGGGTGGAGGCCTGGTCGAGGACCGGGCTGCAGGGACACCAAGCCCCGAAATCATCTCAAGATAACCTCAAGATAAGTTTGAAAGAACAACAAAGGACTCTAGCCAACACTAAGTTTCTCACTCAACCATTGTAAGCCACTCATGTGTGAACACATCCAGGTCAAGTCACATATACTGTACAGCTAAACAGCCAAACCTGTGAGCCAAGCAGGTGTTGTTGAAGTTGCTGACCACATGACCCAACCAGCATTCCCATGTACACCTCTAGTGCCACCCCGTGTGATTTGTCTACTAGGCTTTAGCGAACATGTTTGCTCGGAAACCCAATGAGTTACTGGCCATACCCAATAGTGTTTACGCAGTCGATTAAGTGACCCACATATCAAAGACTCCAGTATGTACTCATTGTGGTAGACTATATTTACCCATGTAAGGACAGAGTTAGACTCCTCAGGTGTTCTGGGAGACGGTACCTCGTCAAGGAAACAATGCCATCAAGCTCGGCTGTCTTGTCACTCACAACCGAGAATCTGAGAAACAGATAAACATTTATTATTTGAATAATACAGTACAAATATTCAGTGATAGTGAATTCGGAGTTTTCTTGTCTAAGATTATTAGGTTACCTCCTGGAATACACTTAATACTATCAAGCTCAGAGCACTACATATTTTCATCATTAAACTACATATGCCAGTCTTTGATCTGTTTTTATCTTCACCTGAATTTATTACACATCCTATTTTTTACCATCTCCAAATGTGTCTGTTCAATACTGTCTAAATTGATTATATAATTCACTGTGTCAGGGGACAGGAAGCCAGAGTGTATTCATTGAAATTAGAAGTGTGTACCATAACCCCCCCCCAACCCCCTTCTGAGGGGGTCATTCATTCATACTATTCATACACGTTAGGCTTTTATCAACTTTGCTCCATTTATGCCAATTCTTAGTTCTTTTTCAAGCATCCAATTTTGGCAGGAAAGCGTGGCGAGGATTGTCTGTTTTATGCTGCTATGAACAAAGTATGATTATTAGAAAATTAATTATATTAATTTTCCCATGATCAGTGTATCATTTGATATACTAATACAGGAATTTTTTATTTTAATTTTAAAATAATTAGCTACACATAGCTCATAGGCAGTGGCAAGATCAGTTGTGAGGGTTAGTATGTGATCATAGCATGCTGCTCAGTCTTGAATTATTTGCAACCCCAAGCAGCCTATGTCCATCCTGTACCCCAGACCATTTTCCCAACAAAGTTGGACGAGGCTAGCTCTAAGCATTTGGCCTCCAACCTTGGACAGAAAGACAAACAGACATTACCTTTTATATGTATATAAACCAGGGAGGAGGGGCTCTTGCTCTTACTTGACTTGCTCCCCTCTCACTCTCTCTATCCTCACTGTCTTGCCATGTCCTTTCCCCTTTTCTTTCATCTCTCCAAATTTCTTCCCTTTTCATCTTTTGGCCCAACATCCAACCTCTCCTTCCCCTCCTTTTCCCGCTCATCCTGCCTGCCTCCTCTCTCTTCAAACATCCACCTTCTTTCCTAATCCTTGTCTCTTATTTGTCTATTTCTGTGTGTTTCTGCATTTGCCTCTGTGTGTTGTTGTCTGCATGTTTTTCTGTCTTCCTATCTCTCTTTGCCCGGGATGACCAGGTGTCTCTGCAGGCCTATCTTTTTTCAAGATCAGTGCATGATTTATCATATTTTTATGAAAAAATAATTAGTTCTTAAATTTTGATTGTTAAAATATTTAGCTAGGCATAGCTGACAGGCAGTGCCAACATTAGTTATCGATATAAGTATGCAACTGTGGCATGCTGTTCCCTCTTGAATTCTAGTGATCCCAAATAACTCATGTCTGCTCTGTTCTACAGACTACCTTGCAAATTTGGGCGAGGCTAGCTCCAAGCTTCTGGCCTCTAACCTTAGACAAAGACAAACAAATGGACATGCTTGCTTATAGATATTGATAGATATTTAGATTGATAAAAGCTTCACTGACCCATGTCACTATGGGTCACCCCATATGGCTGGGCACCTCCACACGCAGCACTCTACTCTTCATCAGAGTCTACACTCACCTTACGTGGAATATTCTGGAGTAGTCGCCGGCGAGCTGAGGTCTGTCTTGTAGACGACGTAGCAGGAATGGGAAGAGGAAGCTGTCATGAGGGTCGGCGTCCTCGGGAAGGGCTGCACTGCTAGGGTCCTCAGCTGGCAGAAGCATCCCTTCTGCTTGTCTCAGCTTCGCTCCTTCGCTCCCCACCACAATGATCTGCATGGATTGTGATCTCATTTGTAAAGATGTAGTTAAAATTGAGACATGATGACAAATGTAAGATTTTTAATATTATTAATTTAAGGTCAAATTATCTACGTGTATAGAGATATTTACTATGGTTTCAGTATGGATGCTTTACCTTGACTGTGGGATCAGCCAACAGTGTATCAATCCAGGAGGTGGGAGAGGTCAACAGGTGTTGGAGGTGGTCGTCGGGCAGGGAAGGAAGGTCCAGGTAGTCATACACCTGCACCATACATATATATATATATAACTAACAATGTCTCACCATGAGAAAAATGAGACAGGAAATTCCTTAAGTACTTTCATATTAATACATCTTCAGAAGAAGGGATTTTACAAGTCAGTGGTGATATATAGGCAGGAAGGAAAATAATGAGGCGAGGTGAAAAACAATTTCCTTCTTGCCTATATATATTTCACTACCAACTTGTAAAATCCATCCTTCTGAAGGTGTATTAATACGAAAGTACTT
This sequence comes from Procambarus clarkii, assembly GCF_040958095.1. Classification (NCBI taxonomy): domain Eukaryota; kingdom Metazoa; phylum Arthropoda; class Malacostraca; order Decapoda; family Cambaridae; genus Procambarus; species Procambarus clarkii. The sequence continues at coordinate 5,289,479 of NC_091241.1, read as the reverse complement.
AAGGAATTTCTTGTCTCAATTGCCTCGTGGTCAGACATTGTCTTATGTCTGTGTTAATTTCTTTGTGATTTACACACATATGACAGTATCAGACCACGAAGAAAGGATTGAAACAGGAATTTCCTTAAGTACTTTGGTATTTAATAATACATCTTCAGAAGATGTATTATTAAATACAAAAGTACTTAAGGAAATTCCTGTCGATCCTTCCTTCATGGTCTGACACTGTCATATTAATCATCACATGTTAATTTCTTCATTACACAGAGTCTGGAAGTCCTCCCCTACTCTTGACTGCATCATGTGTAACATGGTGCTCTTTATTTTTAGTAGATCAAGATATCCTCAAGTCTGTCACCCGTAATTACAACTATTTGAACTAAAGCAAGGAAGGTTTGAGAATACTGGTGTGGCCATCTCAATAAATCACTCAATATAGAAATTTGAGGCCTAAAGTTTTCTCTTAAATTAACAGTTGGCATTGGGAGATCTTGTTTAAAACCATAAGAACATTAAAATAAGACTGTAGTGTGCCAATTGGCCCACACGAAGTAGCTTCTATCTATACAGTATCTACGGAAACTCGTTCATATGTACATGTAACCTACGGTTGAAACAGTCAAGGAGTTTTACTATTATTATGTTATCCGGAAATTTGCATCTACAGTATTCTATAGAATGCTGACCAAGACACAACTGCATAACAAAAATGAACTAAACACGGTTGAGGATGATGACACAAACAACTATGCGAGACAAATAAATAACCCAACCCATTCATGAAAATAATAATAATAATGGAGAAGAAATGGAAGTGACGACATTTAGGCCCGTCCTGGACCCTTTTGAGGTCATTACTAGGGAACGTGGCAGAAAGAAATGCAAAAAAGATATAAAACATTTTGCCCCTTTATTCCAATCTTGGGGAAAGCAAAGACCTGGATAAATACAGATTTGGAAACAGGGTTGTTACTTTTTTTTAACACATTACTGGGTACCATAACAGACAGATCACTTTATTGTTTCAAGCGGAGATTAGACATGAATAAGAATGAGTTTGATTGGGTATAAATAGAAGTTGTTTTTCACAGTTTCCTTAATTCTTATATTTAGAAGAGATATTGGTGCAAGCCATAGGAGCTCCCTGGGGCCTCGTACCTGGCACCGGCAGTAGGACTTTAGGATCTTCTTGAAGGCAGCAATGACGGGGACAAACTCTGCCCCGAGGGGCCCGTAGGGCGTCCACACCAGCAACACCTTCACCTGACGGTCGCCCAGCCTCGGCAGCTGTCTCACTGCCAATGTGGAAATACACTGTTAATGGTTTTTAATATACACTTGTGGGGTTGCATCCTGGGCAGGGTCAGTAATTCAGTCATGGGGATGGGGGGGGGGGGCTCAATAAAAGCCAAACGTGTATATATACACTCTGGCCTCCTGTCCCCTGACTCAATGAATTATAATTACAGTACTGTAACTTACTCCGTCGATGTTGTTTCTGGGAACAAACCTTGCATTAAAGTCTAAAGCCAATAACATATACAGTATGATCACATTTAAGGATTTCTTATCTGATAAATCAAACTTATGCATAAATATACTTTTTAGTGCTCATTATAATGAATGAGAAACATTCCTTTCATTTTACCTATGGTGTAGATGTTAAACTCTCGGATAACTTGACACCGAGAGAGAACACAGCAGGCGACGACAATACCGGCCAGCATGACGACCACAGCCGCCCCCACCACCACGGGCACCACGCTGGGCGCGCTCTCCTCCTCCACTGCTTCCTCCAGATCTGTGGCAGGCATACTGACACCTTTAACACCTCGTGTCTTACATGTGGCAGGCATACTGACACCTTTAACACCTCGTGTCTTACATGTGGCAGGCATACTGACACCATAAATACCTTGTATCTTACATGTGGCAGGCATACTGATGCCAACACCTTGTATCTTACATGTGCCAGGCATACGGACACCATCAATACCTGTATCTTACATGTGCCAGGCATACTGACACCATCAATACCTGTATCTTACATGTGCCAGGCATACTGACACCATCAATACCTGTATCTTACATGTGGCAGGCATACTGACACCATCAACACCTTGTATCTTACATGTGCCAGGCATACTGACACCATCAATACCTGTATCTTACATGTGCCAGGCATACTGACACCATCAACACCTTGTACCTTACATGTGGCAGGCATACTGACACCATCAATACCTGTATCTTACATGTGACAGGCATACTGACACCATCAATACCTGTATCTTACATGTGCCAGGCATACTGACACCATCAATACCTGTATCTTACATGTGCCAGGCATACTGACACCATCAACACCTTGTACCTTACATGTGGCAGGCATACTGACACCATTAACACCTTGTATCTTACATGTGACAGGCATACTGACACCATCAATACCTGTATCTTACATGTGACAGGCATACTGACACCATCAATACCTCGTATCTTACATGTGACAGGCATACTGACACCATCAACACCTTGTACCTTACATGTGGCAGGCATACTGACACCATCAATACCTCGTATCTTACATGTGCCAGGCATACGGACACCATCAACACCTCGTATCTTACATGTGACAGGCATACTGACACCATCAACACCTCGTATCTTACATGTGCCAGGCATACTGACACCATTAACACCTGTCTTAAATGTGGGAGGCATCTTAACACTAACATTATCAAGGTAATGTAGAACAATGGGGGGTTCCACGCCCATGGCCCTCGCGGGATGGGGGGTGCTCCGCCGGAACCCCCAAAGTGATAAGCCTGCAGATAGCTAAGAAATATTCCAATGAATTGTAATTAGTGTAATTAAATTAATGCAACTTTCATTTACTACCTATGGATGTAGTTATTAATTGTAATTGATTTCTACTTTATCATTAAGGATTATTCATTATAATTATTCCTTAATACTTTGTTATGCACTAGTCAATAATTATTTATCATTCATCCTAATTAACTATTTGATTCATTAAAAATAATTGCTTATCATTATACTATGTTATTATTATTATTTATTATACAATAATAATTAATTTAATATTTATTAATTTATTATATATTAATTTATTATTTACCATTATAAAATAAACAAGTCCCCAATCTGAGCACGTTTTCTTCCAACCTCAGAAAATGAACATTATCAGATTGGTGCAGAATAATGTGCATAATCTGAGTAATGTACAACAATGTGCATTATCATGTGCACTATAGTAAACTATAGTACAGATGGTACTATAGCTGGTTTGCATATTGCATATTTGCATTGATAACTGGTTTTGCATATGGGAGTGTACTATAGTACAACATACATTGTAATGTGACATGCAAGCACATGTACCTTCATTATGTTTCTGTCTACAATTGTATTTGCATATATGTACAACATAACATTGCAAGGAATAACAGTTTGAACATCATGCAAACGGTAAGTATATTTTTTTGTGTTACAGCTAGTAAGATTCTAGACCCAATTTGTGAAATGAGCCGAATAGATACAAGTTTTAATTTGACTTTAATACACAAGAAATTAAGTTGAGGTTAATATAATACACATTTTCAGTTGATGCTTACCCAAGAGCTGCCTGGTGTGGCTGGAGAGTGGAGTACAGCCATCAATGTCGCAGCGGTCATCAATGGGCATGACCCTGGCACAGTAGTAGCCACTGGTGAGGTTGTGGAAGGTGTGGTCAGGCTGTTGGGGCATACACACAGTATTATGACAACTCTGTCATTACAGGTGGTCTTAGCACTCATCAACGTGTTAATAAGGTTCTGTCAAAAAGGATGTAAGTAATTATCAAAAGAAGGCACCAAACCGGAAAGGCTATGTAGCAGAGGGCGCTAAATATCACCAAGGATGTCAATACGAGAACAGAAACGCATAAGGTGAACGATATCAAAAGTATCCGATTCACCAAGGATTCTATCGAGGGACAAGTGACCGCGAGGGACGGTCGGAAAGCAAGACACGCGCTCGTCCTGGAAGTCAGGACATTCAACAAGAATGTGCACGACCGCAAGAGGAACAATGCAATTTGGACAATAAGGAGCAGGGCGGCGCTCCATTAAGTGACCGTGAGTTAAACGTGTATGGCCAATATGTAACCTAGCCAGAGCCGTTTCCCACTGCCAGTTACGGTGGTAGGAGGATGGCCACAGGGACACACGACTCTTAAGAGTACGCAGTTTGTTACCAGTACCAGAAGAACCATAACCCTGCCAACGAACATGGATGGTGGAATGAATAACTGGGTAAAAGTCGGAATAAGGAATACCTTTATGGGAGATGGGACAAGTGCGGATAGCGTCCTTAGCGGCAGCATCCACACACTCATTTAAAGAGACACCAACATTGCTGGGAACCCAGCCAAACTCTACCGACTTAAATTTACTGGAGATAAGAAACAGCCTATGCTGAATCTCAATGACCACCGGGTGGACCGGATTAAAGGACCCTAAAGCCATGAGGGCACTACGAGAGTTAACTATCACCACAAAGGTGGATTGACACCGGGAAAGCAGGAGACGAAGTGCATAGAGAATAGCATAAAGTTCTGCTGTGAAGATGCTAGCCTCCGGAGGAAGGCGACTTCATACACAGGTGAAGAGCAGAGGTGCCATAGGCACAATCAAAGAGCACTGTATAAACATCAGAGGTCCGCGGTTGTTCAACGTCCTCCCAGCGACTATAAGAAATATTGCCGGAACAACCGTGGACATCTTCAAGAGAAAACTGGACGGTTTTCCAAGAAAAGTTCCGGATCAGCCGGGCTGTGGTGGGTACATGGCCCTGCGGGCCGCTCCAAGCAACAGCCTGGTGGACCAAACTCTCACAAGTCGAGCCTGGCCTCGGGCCGGGCTTGGGGAGTAGAAGAACTCCCAGAACCCCATCAACCAGGTATACAAGTGTGGTCAGGAAAAACAATAGAGTAGCCCACACCGTCAGCAGACTTAGACCTATCGGTGAAGATGGAAACGGTGTGGGAGTGCGATGAAAAGTGCTCAAGGAAAAGGCGTTTCAGAACTGTAGGAGGGGTAAAAGCTTTTGTGATGCGTGTCAATGAAGTACAAAATTTGGGAAGGGGGACCCTCCAAAAAGGATGTGTCATCAAGATCGCATGAACAAGGCCATGACTGTATAAACGAGGTAGTGTCAACGAACAAAGATTAGTGTGTCAACAAAGACAGTGTCAAGTGTTATAACCAGAGTGATCTTGGAAGTGAAACAGGATATGTTGCAAGCAGATAAAGTGAATACAGACAGTTTATCCTGCATTGCTGCCAGGCATATATAAGTAATTATATATGCTCATTTATTATCATTTATTTATAAATGTATTATATCATTTAAGCTCCTGGCTAGTTTTAAGATAATGTGTAAATTAAGGAAATCTATCCTTTAACTCTTGTTCAGAGCTTTTATATTATTGCCATTACTGGGTAGTTGGGTGTGCCTTATGAACATGTATTTGAATGTCCAGGTACTGTATAACACATTTTCTTATATTTGAATATTGATTTTATCTGCACAATTATATTTTCCTTTTATTTTTTCTTGGTCATACATTGGGTCTAAACCTATTAAAATATACAAATCTTATCAAACAGAGGTCTATCAAACCTCATGAAACCCAACACAAACTTTCAAAACCACCGAAATTGCAACAGAACCCTCAAATAATATTCTAATATCTACCTAAATAATATACCGGTACAGTATACCTAAATTCAAGAAAATCTTAAAAAGCCTAAAATCGTCCAAAATTCAAATCGGGTAAATCAAAGGTAATCAAAAACTAAATCAAAATCAGTTAAATTCAAGTAAAATCTGCAAAGCCTACCAAAATGACGCCAAACTAGCAAATTCCACTAAAATCTCAACCTACTATGTCCATCAGATGTCTTAAGCCCTGTAAGGCCTCCTTAAACATTTTAACGCCTATCAATTCCCACCAGTGTTCGTCTGTATGCAATGCAACTTAGTGAAGCCTAGCAAAATACATTTAATGCCGTCGTAAGAAAACATACTTGAGTGAGTTTTGTTTGATATAAATAGGATATAACTTCGCTGAAGTCGATAGACCTTTTGCCATTTCCTCTGCTCATGTGATCTAAACTTACTAAGACCTGTCAGAGCTTACAGTATACCACCAAAACTTTCCTTAACAGTAACACCAAAACCCGATCAAATTACCCGATACACACACTCATGGCGACACTGCCAATTTGACACTGTCTTAAATGTTATGGGGGCGTGATACTGTAATACATGTTGTGATATACTCAATGTGAACCTACCACTCTACTGTGCTCCAGGACAGCCATATTACTTACAAACGTATACTCTAGCAAATCCTCCAGGTGAGGTGGGTCAAGATCTGGCTCCCAGAGAAAGTAATCCCACAAATTAATCTGCAAGGAGTATAACTGCCGCTTCTACAATGGACACAATGAATAAATAATAGTGAAACTTTTTAGTTTATTAATCACAGTACCCCTTTTCGTATGACAAAACTCCTGGCACTGCCTATTGACATTAATGCTCAGTAACCCCCGTTTGACAGAGATACCAGCTGTACAACCCGCCCTCTTAAAAAATAACGTCGCTTTTCGCTGGTATGCGCGCTATGGCCAAAAATGGACGTAATTTTAAATGAAATCGGCTCACGAAAGTGACGTACTGTCCCGTTTTCTGTTTGAGTCCTCTGACTTACTCGGAAAAGTTAGGAGAGGAAACTTTCAATTGGCATTTTTCATGACGTTTTGAAACGTATGGTCAAAAACCTCTGAAGGAAGTACAGATGAAAATGTCCCTTACCCCCACAATACATCAAAGATTCGTTCCAAGCTTACTCCCACTATACACTTTACTGTGGAGTATGCCTGGAGCTGCACTCAGTAGCTAGTTATTAACATGGAGTGGTGGCTAAGACTTAAAGAATATATATGTACTTACCTGAGGTAATTTCCCAATAGTAAACACAATGTGATCGCTCCCAATTTAGTTCGTGTTCCCACAGTGCCTCTGATTAGCCCAAATGATCATACAGTAACAGTCTACTCTGACTCATTTGACCACCACCAATCTCTCGCCTATTTACATATAGGTGATATGTACCCTTCTGGGTGTTTAATCATTAAAGGCCGGAGTACGAGGCACAAAAATAATAATAATAATTTATTGTGTCCGGGGGGGGGGGGGGGCAGGACGCCAGAGTGTATTCATACCAGCCCGTCCTCCAAAAATGGGGAGGTAAATGTAACAGCCCCATAAGTGCAATTATAAACTATGTATGACAGTCAGGAATTGTACTTATTTACACTTAGAATAAAATCGTAGTCAAATATATTGTGAATATTTGAGTTTACCTGAAAAGCTGAATAGAAAACCACGACCTAACCTAACCGTCTTAGTTTTTGAAGATAAGCATCTTATTGCTTCTTAATAACAATTACTACTTTACCTATAGCTATATTGATATTACAGTTTTATAAAACAAATAAAACAAAACTAAAATATGTCAATCAATTGTAAAGTAGCTCGGGATATTTTCAAATTTTGTATAAAATCTCTATTTAATAAAACTGAAAAAGAAATTCCTGATATTTAAAACTTGTCTTTAACGAATTAAATTTTAAAACTTTATCCTAAAATTCTGAATATCTTAACAGAAAACGAGGAGAATAAATGGGGAGGTAAATGTACCAGCCCCATATGTGCAATTATGTACTATGAATGACAGTCAGGAAATGTACTTATTACACTTGGTATTAAAACGTACTGTCAATTCGGAGGATGGGTTGCAGCCTACATGTTAGGCTTTCATCGAGGTCGCCCCCCCACCCCCCCAGGGTCGAAATACTGACCCCGCCCAGGATGCAGCCCCATAGCAAGCTGACTAACTCCTGGGTACCTACTTACTGCTAGGTGAACAGAAGCATTAGGTGATAGGAAATGTGCCCAACCATATCTGTCCCGCCTGGGATCATGGTAGAGTGCACTTTATAGCCATGCCTTTTGGCCGAGATATTCAACGTCTGTTCGCTTTCGTATATAGTTTTCTATCATGAGAGTACACAATCTTTCTTATGATTTTGTATATTTGAAATAATAACAGGCAAACAGCGCTGATGTAGCAGAATCAAAGTTGATAACGTAGACCTAACGTTGATCAAACGTTGACCAAACGTTGATAACGCTGACCGAACGTTCATAGCTTTGCTCTAACGTTTATCCAGTGTTGACAACATTGATAACTATGATCTAACTTTGATAATATTGATTAAACATCATTCGGGCCTATGTCTCGTGATGGGATAACGAAATAAACGTTCTGGTAGGTGGTGTTATCTGGTGGCGCCAGCTCCAACTACTGCCCCTCATGCTCAACCAACCGACCCTTCTCACCAGTATATTTAAAAATATTATCATTTATATTTATACCATTCGACTTTCTGTACAATTTACATAAATATGGAAATAAGCATGGAAATAGATTTTGGTATGCAATTTATATAAGGGTTAAATAAAACTATTTTGTGCTGAAACTTACATCAATAAAACTTAAGTTTTATTTAAACCTTATATAAATTGCATACCAAAATTGATTTCCATGCTTTATCACGTTCTTACAGCAATATTAAGTTATTAATATTAAAGTGTTTTTTGGTCATAGTGTACTTATATACATTTGGACATTTTTACTCACGCTGGATATTATTAATTCCTTGTTCCTTGGAATAAGGGTGATATTGTTGTCAATGTTGTTGCCTACACAAGTGATCTTGTGGCGGCGGTTGTACCACAGCTCCAGCTTGTAGTGGGAGAAGTTGTACGGCTGCTTCTCCGTCCACCGCACTGACAAACTCCGGCTGATCAATGCAACATTAACTTGTTACAGTAATAACACTAGAAAAATGCACCAATATAATAAATTAAGTCCTTTCAATGGAAGGCAAATGGTAACGGAATAAAATATAAATACATAAAACATTAGACAAAATAAAACACTAGGCTAAAAGTGTTTTAATTAAGTGCTGTAAACACAAACAAGTGCTAGGCTGCTGCACTTGTTTGTGTAATGTATCATTTCAATACATTCATTTGAAGGGTTAACAGAAGACAATCACTAGGTTACAGGTGTTTAGTGCTCTCATCAGAGACAAGTGCTAAGCTACAAGTGTTTTTTTTTTAAACACACACACACACACACACACACACACACACACACACACACACACACACACACACGTACGTCACCCGCTGGGGTCACGACGGTCCTCAGGTCGACTCCATGCAACTTAGCAATCTTCCTTTCACATCTTAAGAGGCACATCAACAAACTGGAAAAGGTGCAAAGACACGCTACTAAGTGGCTCCCAGAACTGAAGGGCAAGAGCTACGAGGAAAGGTTAGAGGCATTAAATATGCCAAAACTAGAAGACAAAAGAAAAAGGGGTGATATGATCACTACGTACAAAATAGTAACAGGAATTGATAAAATTGATTGGAAAGATTTCCCGAGACCTGGAACTTCAGGAACAAGAGGGCATAGATTTAAACTAACTAAACACAGATGCCGAATAAATATAAGAAAATTCACTTTCGCAGAGTGGTAGACGGTTGGAACAAGTTAGGTGAGAAGGTGGTGGAGGCCAAGACCGTCAGTAGTTTCAAGTCGTTATATGACAGAGTGCTGGGAAGACGGGACACCACGAGCGTAGCTCTCATCCTGTAACTACACTTAGGTAATTACACACACACACACACACACCATAGATCTCACACCGTTACATCTACAGCATACGCAAAGCTGGCTAACCTTCAAGAACCTGTGTAAGGAATCAGTCAGAACCTTGTATACCATATATGAAAGATCAATCCTGGAGTATGCGGCCCCAGCATGAAGCCCGTATCTTGTCAAGCACAAGACGAAGCTGGAAAAAGTTCAGAGGTATGCCACTAGGCTAGTTCCAGAACTAAGAGGCATGAGTTACGAGGAAAGGCTGCGGGAAATGCATTTCATGACACTGGAAGACAAGATAAAGGGGAGACATGATCACTACCTACAAAATTCTTAGAGGAATTGACACGGTAGATAAAGATTAAACTGTTTTACAGGGATAGTATGCAAACAAGGGGACACAGGTGGAACCTGATGAACTACAGGGGACATTAGAAAATTGTTTCAGTGTCAGAGTAGTTAACAGATGGAATATGCATTAGGCAGTGATGTGGTGGAGGCTGACTCCATACACAGTTTCAAATGTAGATATGATAAGAGCCCAGTAAGCTCAGGACCAGTTCTGAGCTTAAATCTGTACACCAGTTGACTGACAGTTGAGAGGTGGGGCCAAAGAGCTAGAGCTCAACTATGGGAGTACATGCACGAGGGATGAAGGGTGCAGGCACCACTCCTCTACTGCACATATCATCGCCAAAACGCCTGTACGGTTACGTAAACCATATTCCAACAATGATATGTATTAGGAATTTACACACTAATTACTTGATGTATTATATTAAGTACACTCTATTACTACATGCAGTATAATTCTTACAGGTAACATTGAGAGTGCCAGTTGTTACAGGTAACATTGAGAGTGCCAGTTGTTACAGGTAACAGTGAGAGTGTCAGTTCGTCTAGGTAAGAGTGTGAATGTCAGTTCGTCTACGTAAGAGTGAGAGTGCCAGTTCGTCTAGGTAAGAGTGAGAGTGCCAGTTTGTTAAGGTGAGAGTGTGAGTGCCAGTTTGTCTACGTAAGAGTGAGAGTGCCAGTTCGTCTAGGTAAGAGTGAGAGTGTCAGTTCGTCTAGGTAAGAGTGAGAGTGTCAGTTCGTCTAGGTAAGAGTGAGAGTGCCAGTTTGTTAAGGTGAGAGTGTGAGTGCCAGTTTGTCTACGTAAGAGTGAGAGTGCCAGTTCGTCAAAATGAACAAGATTGCCAACTAGACCACAAGCAGGTCATAGACTCACTACTCAGCCCTGGGCTCCAAGTAGAAGGTAGTGTTCCACTTGTTCATGTCGGTGATGTTGACGGCCGGCTGGAGCCAGATGGCCTCAGGTCCAAACGGCAAGGGGTACACCAGGGGAATGATCTCATATCGGTAGCAGCCGGTGCCTACGTTGTGGTAGTGGGTGGGGCTCTGTGGGAATGATTGCGGAAGTCAAACACATGTATTGTGATAGTGTGGGGCTCTAGCATTCATGGGCTTCTTGGCTGTGACCAACTGACCTAACAACCCCGGGCTTTCTGGCTGTGACCAACTGACCTAACAACCCCGGGCTTTCTGGCTGTGACCAACTGACCTAACATCCCCGGGCTTCCTGGCTGTGACCAACTGACCTAACAACCCTGGGCTTTCTGGTTGTGACCAACTGACCTAACAACCCTGGGCTTTCTGGTTGTGACCAACTGACCTAACAACCCCGGGCTTTCTGGTTGTGACCAACTGACCTAACATCCCCGGGCTTTCTGGCTGTGACCAACTGACCTAACAACCCCGGGCTTTCTGGCTGTGACCAACTGACCTAACATCCCCGGGCTTCCTGGCTGTGACCAACTGACCTAACATCCCCGGGCTTCCTGGCTGTGACCAACTGACCTAACATCCCCGGGCTTCCTGGCTGTGACCAACTGACCTAACAATCCCGGGCTTCCTGGCTGTGACCAACTGACCTAACAACCCTGGGCTTTCTGGTTGTGACCAACTGACCTAACATCCCCGGGCTTCCTGGCTGTGACCAACTGACCTAACATCCCCGGGCTTCCTGGCTGTGACCAACTGACCTAACAATCCCGGGCTTCCTGGCTGTGACCAACTGACCTAACAACCCTGGGCTTTCTGGTTGTGACCAACTGACCTAACATCCCCGGGCTTCCTGGCTGTGACCAACTGACCTAACATCCCCGGGCTTCCTGGCTGTGACCAACTGACCTAACAACCCCGGGCTTTCTGGTTGTGACCAACTGACCTCGCTAACATTCCTGGGCTCCCTGGCTGTGATGGGGAAGAGGTTCTTGCTGTGCATGTGATGAGTGTCGAGAGCCGCACATTGGCCTGCAGTGCCGATGCTCGGGATCTTCAACAGCTTGATCTTCACATCTGCCAGTAGGAAAATATTGTCAGTGGCAAGATATGCTAATATTAACAGTAAATAGTTTAAATAATTTCAACACACGAAGGAAGGAGGAATTAGAGAAGATGTGGAAGAGTTGGAGGAGCAAGACAGTTGTAATTAGTCCATGGTAGTATGTTTTGTTATCAACCTGTGGTTAGTATGCAGAATAATGCTCCTGCAAACTTGTCTGGTGATTGCACATGGTATACCTGGAGTGGGTTCTGGGAGTTCTTCTACTTTCCAAGCCTGACTGGAGTTTAGGCCCGTCTAGTGATAACTAAATCTAGAAGGCTGTTGCTTGAAGCGGCTCGCATGCCCACAACCGTTATAAACCCCCGACTGGTCTAGCATTTCCTACGGGAATTTATCTAATTGTCTTTTGAACATGTCCACGTTTGTTCCTGAAATATTGCTTATATTTGTTGGGAGGATATTGAAGAGCCGTAGACCTCTAAAGTTCAGGCAATTTTCTCCAATTGTGCCTATGGCCACTTTTCACCGGGTCTATTCTGCATTTCCTATCATATCTTTCTCACCAGTACGTTGTTATCTGGTTGTGCATATTATCCACTATCTTCCATGTATACAATACTAGGGAGGTACCCAGTGTTACCAGAGCCTCTGTCTCTCATCTATCTATTTTTCCATCAATCTATTTATCTATGCCTTTCATCTATCTCTCCCTCAATCCATCTGTATCTGTCTACCTATTTATTTATTTATATCCATCCATGCATCTACCTTCCCACCCACCCATCCATCTATCTATCCATCTATATATTCATCTGTCTATTCATCTCTTCGTCTCCCCTCTTCCCCCTTCTCCCAGAAAATATATTAAGAACCTCTGAAATAACTGCATGGTTCTAAACATAATTATAACAACATGACAAAGACTCCACGTTAATCACAAGCCATGTTTGACATTTGATGCCGCGACAGACTCCCTGAAAATGGTATATAGGCGTGTTTATAATTGCTGATATTTCTTGAAGCCTTTAACATAGCCAACCCCGACCGGCTTATGCGCATCCTGTATTCTAGACCATTATTCCTCATGCAAATTTGGGAAAGGCTAGCCCCAAGTGTTTCGTTATGCACCGGGATCAGTCCAGCGTGAAGTACCCAGGACGCCAAGATAGCATCTTCTTGAGAGGTTATCTTGAGATGATTTCGGGGCTTCAGTGTCCCCGCGGCCCGGTCCTCGACCAGGCCTCCACCCGCAGGAAGCAGCCCGTGACAGCTGACTAACACCCAGGTACCTATTTGACTGCTAGGTAACAGGGGCATAGGGTGAAAGAAACTCTGCCCATTGTTTCTCGCCGGCGCCTGGGATCGAACCACAGGATCACAAGTCCAGCGTGCTGTCCGCTCGGCCGACCGGCTCCCGCATAAGGAACAATTTTGTGTATCTTCCGGGGGAAGATTTTTGAGGATATATCCAAGTCAGTACCACACCAGAGGCAAGATCTGTGACTGTAAGATCTAGGTATAAATTGAAGGAAGCTGGTAGGTGTGTGAGAGGAGGGAATTATCAGAGGACTGATTGATGAAGATTAAGCCACCCAAAAAGTGGCACGGGCATGAATAGCCCGTAAGTGGTGGCCCTTTGAAGCCATTACCAGTATCATTAGCTGATACTGGAGATCTGTGGAGGTGCGACTACACCCTACGGAGAGGTCGTGACCTCTCATTATCAGAGGAAAGCGCCAAAGCCTTTATAGCATCTGGAAGGGATCAGGATAAGGATTTGGGATGGGACAGGGGAAAGGAATGGTGCCCCAACCACTTGGATAGTCGGAGACTGAACGCCGACCTGCATGAAGAGAGACCGTCGTTCTACCGTCCAGCCCAAGTGCAACAAATGCAACAAAGGTGATGGTTGCTCCACAGCCAGTCTACCAGCTCCAACACTCAGTTGCAGTTAGTGGAAGATGGGCAAGAGCCCAATGCAAGCTAGTGAAAAATCCCTGCTAAATTAGTAAATAAATTAGTACATGTACATCTGTACATCTGATGATGTACAGATTTTAATTCAAGTGAAGGTTACTAAAGTGTAGTGGTAGCAGTGATGATCTAGTGCTCCCAGCAGTGATTGTATCTCCAGTGACACTGGCAGTGTACAATTAGCAGTGAAGGAGTATGCTCCAGAGAGTTCTGTTAACCGAGGTGGACATTGCATATATTATACACATTAACCTACAGAGTAGTGCCAATAAGCTCTTGTGAAGAGAGCCTGAGAGTCGTGTGGCATCACCACTCCCTACGGTGTCCGGCAGTGGCAGTATAATTTAGGTCGCTGCCCTCTGAACAAAGGCAGTGAACATCTGGCAGTTGCCGCTGCACCTGGCTACCCAAGGAGCGTGCTGCGTCGCGGACCACTGAATAGGTAGGTAGAGGGACGACGAACACGGAGGACAATAGGGAAGAGTAGGTCGCACGACGGCCGGATCCTGTTGTACCAACTACAACACGGTAAGTGAGAGTGACGAGTCGTGCATGACCGTTGTGTACTCCCCATTTAAATTAGGAGGTGGACTAAACCCTCCTTACCCATTGAGTTAGTGAGCAACAGTAGAGTAAGGGGTACCAAGGGACACTGAACACACGCCTGTCACATAAAAAGTTATTTCTGATGTACAGTATATTAACTTTTAATAAGATGGCTTAGAGTAGATGAAATACCGAGACTAACAGGTTCAGTAATGTATCACATTGGCTGTCATGTTTACAAGTTGGAAAGATGGGGCTGAGGGGGCTGATGCTCTGTCCTGAAAGCATGTGGAGGTAACCAATACATATACATACACACACCCACTGCTTCGGCTTGATACCTGGTTGATGGGGTTCTGGGAGTTGTTCTACTCCCCAAGCCCGGCCCGAGGCCAGGCTTGACATGTGAGAGTTTGGTCCACCAGGATGTTGCTTGGAGCGGCCCGCAGGCCCACATACTCACCACAGCTCGGTTGGTCCGGCACTTTTTTTTTTAGAAAACAGTCTAGTTTTCTCTTGAAGATGTCCACGGTTGTTCCGGCAATGTTTCTTATAGTTGCTGGTAGGACGTTGAACAACCGCGGACCTCTGATGTTTATACAGTGTTCTCCGATTGTGCCTATGGCACATTTGCTCTTCACTGGTTCTATTCTGCATTTTCTTCCATATCGTTCAAGGGACACATCAGGCTTGTATTGATCAGTGCAGCAGACATACCTTAACAGATGTGGTCATCACTACACAAGCCAGGAGCAGTGCAGCAGACATGTAACAGATGTGGTGATCACTACACAAGCCAGGAGCAGTGCAGCAGACATGTAACAGATGTGGTGATCACTACACAAACCAGGAGCAGTGCAGCAGACATACCATAACAGATGTGGCCACAGGAGGCGTTGACAGTGTAGGAAAGCTGCAAGAGGCCGGAGTCGTTGTAGTAGGTGAAGGAGTGGGTGTAGCAGTCGTAGCAGCAGCGGCAAGAGGCCGAGGGCGTGTCTTCGGCAGCCTCCAGCACCAGGTCCGTCCCCCCCACACGTCTCTTGCGGCTCTTCCCCGCCTCCCACGGGAAGCCTCTTGGGGCCACCGTTGGCAACACCGCTCCACCTGCTGCACCAGTAATTTTGTCTTCTTTTTATTTGTAAAACAAAGGTAAATACAACATAAAAGGCACCGAAGCACCAAATAAACCGAACATAAGTTCCACCCAAACACATCAACGAACATCGCAATACAGAAACGGAACACAGAAACATAGAGTACACAGTTAGAGTACACATAGTGTACTCTAGCATACTAGCGTACTGTAGCATAGTTAGAGTTAGAAACATAGAGTACACATAGAGTTACACAGAGTAACATAGTACAGAGTAACATAGTATAACAATGAACACAGAAAACATGGCACACACAGCAATAGAACACAAATGGGAAAGGACAACCAGAACTATAATAATTATAAATAAATAAATAAATGTTTATTTAGGTAAGGTACATACATAAAGAGATTTTACAAAGTTTGTTGGATTAATATATAGAGCTAGTACATACAATGCCTAAAGCCACTATTACGCAAAGCGTTTCGGGCAGTTACACAAGAAATTTTACACAGGCAATTCCACAAGAAACACAAGAATACCCGCACCACCCAGACGGGGCGTGCCAACAGGTCACACAAAAGAAAGCACCCAACACCAGGCACCGAAAAAGGAAAGTCAGTGATTACAAAAGCTTACAAAGTAAAAAAAAAAACACGTAACAATCTTCACACAAACACCAAATGCCATACCACATAAAACAGAACACACAGAGGAACAGACAAAAATAACAGAACACAGAAACACTGTGCACATAGCAATACAACACCAAATTTGAAATTATAACTAAAGACCTAATATATAACATAGTAATGTATAACATACAAACTTATAACAAAGTATACACCATCAAATATAACCGCACTACCCACGCGAGGCGTGTCAACAGGTCACCGGAATTAAAGTACACAATACCAAGGCATTAATACAGTGAGTACAAAAAAGTACAAAGTAAGAAACACAGGTAACCAATCACCGGAAACATCGAACAGGCATACACAGCCTCCACACAAAAGGTAACACGCACACAACACACCATACAATACAGCCACACACCATACAATACAGCCACACAGCACACAAACTCGACCTCCACAAACGGGTGACGGGATAAACGCCAACAGAGAAAACCCACCACACACACACCTGACCACACACACACACCCACCCCTGAGCAACAAGAAAGGTACATACACACCACACAGCCGCGCAAGCACATTTAAATCATCAACATGCACCACACAATTAATTGAAGAGCCGCACAGATCTGTGTGGGTTTGGGGGTTGTGTGCAGGTGCGTGTGTGAAGTTTTGGGGGGTTTTGTGTGTGTTGGGGTGTGTGTTGGGTTGTGTGGCGGGTGTTGGGGTGTGTGGCGGGTGTTTAATTGTGTGGTGCATGTTTATGATTTAAATGTGCTAGCGCGGCTGTGTGGTGTGTATGGAACTTTCTTGTTGCTCAGGTGTGTGTGTGTGGTGTGTCCCCCCCAAACACCCACCCACCAGAGGAAACACACAAAAAAACACGCACAGACACACACCCACCACGAACACACCACCTACACCAAAGCAGCACCCCTGACATACTCCTCTGTAAACCAAGCCCCAAAAACCCTAGGAAAAGATCTCTGCAACCACCACATAGTATAAGACAGACGTCCCTTCAAAATACTTATAACCCTTCCCACCACATACCTCTCAAACCAATCAACCCGTAAGTAAAAAATATAGTCCGCCAACAACACCCAGAGCGTGTTTTGCACCCGCCTGGAACTCCGAGGAAAAAAAAAAACAGAAAACGTAACAAATCAACCCGCACCCCTGGACCACAAAAGTCTTCATCGATATCCCACAACCAATCTTCCAAACCTTGAACCCGCTCACAAAAATAAAAGACGTGCAACTGAGTTTCACGCTCCCTACAATGAACACAACAGTCGAAGGCGACCACACCCAACAGGAAAAAAAAAACTCGCATTCGTGGCCAAAGACTCATCCAAATTTCGAAACATCAACTCACACGTCCACGGCGCAATACACGGCCTACGCAACGTCGCCCACACATTCTTCCCAATCAAAACAAGGGTACAAACCCTCGACTCAGGAAGCCACCCGAGAGGCGAGCGCCCCATACACTTCCCTACAATGAAACGACCTAAACCCTGGGAACCGACAAAGCGCCTGCAGAATCACCACCGCCCACGAGTACACCGGCAGTGTAAACAGGACCCCCTCCCGACAACTCCATAAGTCAAACAAATAACTAAACCTCATAGAGCAATAGAACAACCCCAGAGAGTTTAACCCACCCCCTAACACCAGCCTCCTATGAACTGACCCCCAAAACAAAGCCAATGACTTCACATAAACGTCAGGAATACCAATCCCACCCTCAGGGATGGGACTGAGCCCAGAAGACAAGACTTCCCACAATTAACCAGAGCCCCCCCCCCTGTGGCCGACTCAAACCGAAGTACCAGATCGTGAACCACAGTCACAGAACCCTCGGAAGCAACAAACAAGACGGTGTCGTCTGCGTAACCACAAACCTTGATGGTCAAACCATTCGGCAAAGGCAGCGAGACAACTACACTACAAGCATGCGCCGCTCAAACAAAAGGCTCCTGAAACAGAATAGAGAGAAGTATCGACAGAGGACACCCCTGCCGAATCGAATGCTTAACAGCAAAATAGCACTAATGACCCATTAACACACACCTGACTACAACAACCAACGTACAACATCCTAATCCATCCCACAACCTGGGGCGGGAAACCAAACCGCTCCAGGACCTGCAACACAAACCCAAATGGCACTATCAAAAGCCTTGGACCAATCCAAGCTGATCATGGCCGCAGGAACACCAGACTCCTCCACATAGAGGAGCACATTCCGGGAAAGGGAATTGCACTGCAACAAAGACCGACCCAGGACCCCACAAAACTGACCCCACCACTGCCCAGCCAACAACTTAGAAATAATCTTGTAGTCCACATTAAGCAATGTAATAGGCCGCCAATTTGCATAAAACGCAAATCCCCTGGCATCGGGAGAAGCCGCACAAGACCATCATTATGTGATTCAGACAGCATAAACTGCATTAGACAAAAATCGCCACCAAGCACATCCCAAAACATAGAATATTTTGGGATGTGCTTGTGCTTGATTTGGGAACATAGAACTCGACATAGGCTATTTAACACAAGGGGCACACGCACTAGGGGACACAGGTGGAAACTGAGTGCCCAAATGAGCCACAGAGATATTAGAAAGACCTTTTTTAGTGTCAGAGTGGTTGACAAATGGAATGCATTAGGAAGAGATGTGGTGGAGCCTGACTCCATACACAGTTTCAAGTGTAGATATGATAGAGCCCAGTAGGCTCAGGAATCTGTACATCTATTGATTGACCGTTGAGAGGCGGGACCAAAGAGCCAGAGCTCAACCCCCGCAAGCACAATTAGGTGAGTACACACACACCCACAGGAAGCAGCCTGTAACAGCTGTCTAACTTGCAGGTACCTATTTACTGCTAGGTAACGGACATCAGGGTGAAACTCTGCCCATTTGTTTCCCCCTAGTCCGGGAATCGAACCCGGGCCACAGGATTACGAGTCCCGCTCGCTGTCCACTCAGCTACCAGACCTAGTGACCCCTCGTCGTTGTGTGTGTGTGTGTGTGTGTGTGTGTGTGTGTGTGTGTGTGTGTGTGTGTGTGTGTGTGTGTGTGTGTGTGTGTGTGTCTGTGTGTGTGTTTGTGTTTGTGTGTGTGTGTATGTGTGTGTGTGTGTGTGTGTGTGTGTGTGTGTGTGTGTGTGTGTGTGTGTACTTACCTAATTGCACTTACCTAATTGTGCTTGCGGGGGTTGAGCTCTGGCTCTTTGGTCCCGCCTCTCAACCGTCAATCAACTGGTGTACAGATTCCTGAGCCTATTGGGCTCTATCATATCTACATTTGAAACTGTGAATGGAGTCAGCCTCCACCACATCACTTCCTAATGCATTCCATTTGCTAACTACTCTGAC
Organism: Procambarus clarkii; assembly: GCF_040958095.1. Classification (NCBI taxonomy): domain Eukaryota; kingdom Metazoa; phylum Arthropoda; class Malacostraca; order Decapoda; family Cambaridae; genus Procambarus; species Procambarus clarkii. The sequence continues at coordinate 5,269,685 of NC_091241.1, read as the reverse complement.
ACTGAAAAAGTTCTTTCTAACGTCTCTGTGGCTCATTTGGGTACTCAGCTTCCACCTGTGTCCCCTTGTTCGCGTCCCACCAGTGTTGAAAAGTTCGTCCTTGTTTACCCGGTCGATTCCCCTGAGGATTTTGTAGGTTGTGATCATGTCCCCCCTTACTCTTCTGTCTTCCAGTGTCGTGAGGTGCATTTCCCGCAGCCTTTCCTCATAACTCATGCCTCTTAGTTCTGGGACTAGTCTAGTAGCATACCTTTGGACTTTTTCCAGCTTCGTCTTGTGCTTGACAAGGTACGGGCTCCATGCTGGGGCCGCATACTCCAGGATTGGTCTTACATATGTGGTGTACAAGATTCTGAATGATTCCTTACACAGGTTCCTGAACGCCGTTCTGATGTTAGCCAGCCTCGCATATGCCGCAGACGTTATTCTCTTTATGTGGGCTTCAGGAGACAGGTTTGGTGTGATATCAACTCCTAGATCTTTCTCTCTGTCTGTTTCATTAAGTACTTCATCTCCTATTCTGTATCCTGTGCCTGGCCTCCTGTTTCCACTGCCTAGTTTCATTACTTTGCATTTACTCGGGTTGAACTTCAACAGCCATTTGTTGGACCATTCACTCAGTCTATCCAGGTCATCTTGTAGCCTCCTACTATCATCCTCTGTTTCAATCCTCCTCATAATTTTTGCATCGTCGGCAAACATTGAGAGGAACGAATCTATACCCTCTGGGAGATCATTTACATATACCAGAAACAGTATAGGTCCAAGGACTGACCCCTGCGGGACTCCACTTGTGACGTCTCGCCAATCTGAGACCTCACCCCTCACACAGACTCGTTGTCTCCTGTTGCTTAGGTATTCCTCTATCCACCGGAGTACCTTCCCTCTCACTCCAGCCTGCATCTCCAACTTTCGCACTAGCCTCTTGTGTGGCACTGTATCAAAGGCTTTCTGACAATCCAAAAATATGCAGTCTGCCCACCCTTCTCTTTCTTGCCTTATTTTTGTTGCCTGGTCGTAGAATTCAAGTAACCCTGTGAGGCAGGACCTGCCATCCCTGAACCCATGTTGATGCTGTGTTACAAAGTTCCTTCGCTCCAGATGCTCCACTAGTTTTTTTCGCACAATCTTCTCCATCAGCTTGCATGGTATGCAGGTTAGGGACACTGGCCTGTAGTTCAGTGCCTCCTGTCTATCCCCTTTCTTGTATATCGGGACTACGTTAGCTGCTTTCCAAGTATCTGGCAGTTCCCCTGTTGCCAGTGATTTGTTATACACTATGGAGAGTGGTAGGCTCAGTTCTCTTGCTCCTTCCTTTAGAACCCAAGGGGAGATTCCATCTGGGCCTATAGCCTTCGTCACGTCCAACTCTAGTAAACACTTCCTTACTTCCCCACTGGTAATCTCAAACTCTTCCAGTGGTTCCTGGTTAGCTATTCCCTCACTTACCTCTGGAATTTCTCCTTGTTCTAAGGTGAAGACCTCCTGGAATTTCTTATTCAATTCCTCACACACTTCCTTGTCATTTGTAGTGAATCCTTCCGCCCCTATCCTTAATCTCATAACCTGTTCCTTTACTGTTGTTTTTCTCCTAATGTGGCTATGCAACAATTTAGGCTGAGTCTTTGCCTTGCTTGCGATGTCATTTTCGTATTGTCTTTCTGCCTCTCTTCTCATCCTGACATATTCATTCCTGGCATTCTGGTATCTTTCTCTGCTCTCCAGTGTCCTGTTATTCCTATAGTTTCTCCATGCCCTTTTACTTTGCTGCTTAGCTAGCCTACATCTTTGATTAAACCATGGGTTTCTCATCTTCATTTCTCTGTTTTCCTTTTGGACTGGGACAAACTTGTTTGCTGCGTCCTTGCACTTCTGCGTGATGTAATCCATCATATCTTGGGCCGTCTTTCCCCTGAGCTCTGTTTCCCATGCTATATCTGTTAGGAATTTTCTTATCCCCTCATAGTTTCCCTTTCGGTATGCTAACCTTTTGGTTTCGGTATCCCTCCTCGAGTTCAATAACCCTTCTTCAATCAAGTACTCAAACACCAGTACACTGTGGTCGCTCATTCCTACTGGGTCCTCAAAACCGATTTCTCTTATGTCGGAGTCGTTCAGAGTGAAGACTAGGTCGAGTCTCGCTGGTTCGTCATTGCCTCTCATCCTTGTGGGTTCTCCGACATGCTGCGTTAAAAAGTTGCTTGTCACCACCTCCAATAGTTTGGCTCTCCACGTATCCTCGCCTCCATGCGGTTCCTTGTTCTCCCAGTCAATCTTTCCGTGATTGAAGTCGCCCATGATGAGCAGGTGGGATCTATTTCTACAGGCAGCAGAGGCTGCCCTCTCAATTATAGTGTTAACTGCCTTGTTGTTGTTTTCATACTCTTGACTGGGTCTCCTGTCATTTGGTGGAGGGTTGTATATTACTGCTACTACTATTCTTGGTCCTCCCATTGTTATGGTGCCTGCTATGTAGTCTCTGAACTCCTCACAGCCCGGGATGGCCATCTCCTTAAAACTCCATTCCCTTCTCATGAGTAGGGCCACTCCGCCTCCTCCTCTACCTTCCCTCTCTTTCCTTATTACTGTATACTCCTGGGGAAACACGGCATTCGTTATGATTCCAGAGAGTTTTGTTTCAGTGAGTCCGATTACATCTGGGTTAACTTCTTGTGCTCTTTCCCTTAGTTCACTTGTCTTGCTTGTGATCCCATCTATGTTCGAGTACATCACCCTGAAACTGACTCTCTTCTGCTTCTTTTCTGGGGGGGACCTTTGGGATCTGGGGTGAGTGGGAGCTGGGGGGACCTGGCACGGGGGGATTGGTGGAGGAGGGAGGGCTTGGGGTGGTGGGGGAGAGGGGGAGGGTACAGGGGGTGGATAAGAGGGGGAGGGTACAGGGGGTGGATAAGAGGGGGAGGGTACAGGGGGTGGATAAGAGGGGGAGGGTACAGGGGGTGGGTAAGAGAGGGAGGGTTGGGGAAGCATGGGGGGAGGAGAGGCTGTGGGGGATAGGGGAGATGGGGGGGCTTGGGGGAAGAGAAAAGGGTGGAGGGCTTGGGGGGCGTGGGGGAAAAGGGAGGGCTGAGGTGGGTGAGGAAGAGGGGAGGGTTTAGGGGAGTGGGGGAGAGGGGAAGACTTAGGTGGGGTGGGGGAGAGTGGGGGGCTTAGGGGGGAGGGGGAGAAGGGAGGGCATGGGGGTGGGAGAGACGGGAAGGCATGTGGGAGAAGGGAGGGCATGGGGGATGGGGGAGAAGGGAGGTCCTGGGGAGAGGGGTGAGGGGGAGAAGGGGGGTGAGTGGGGGGTGGGGGGTGGGTGGGGGGAGGGTGCCCTAGGTGGGTACTTAGTGGGGGGCTGACAGGGGATGGGGCAGGTTGGGTGTCTGTTGGGTAGAATTTGGGGGTGGTGCCCCAATCCCTGTGGCTGTTGCACTGTTTGAGGAGGGTTCTCCACTTCCCTCTGGGATTGTAGGGTTCTGGGTTGTGGTACTCTGATTTCCTTCTCTCTTCCTGCGCTCCTTCCTCGCGTCTGCTGTCCGTATTCTCTCTTCCCTTGTCATATCCCTCTGCAGGAATATTTTCTTGAACTTCTCTACACCTTTTAGACAACACTTCCTTGCTAGCAGTTCCTCTTTCGCGATTTCGCTCATGAAAACCACCTTTATCATTCGGTCTCTGTCCTTGTTGTACTTTCCAAGCCTGAAAACCTTTTCAACATTTCGCTCAGCTCCCTCCATCCTTACC
>NC_091241.1:5218441-5263441 GCF_040958095.1 Procambarus clarkii | reverse complement strand
TCGGCCCCATCCTAATGACTGCCATGGGGTAGGCGTCGAGGAGCGGGTCCCCGGTGAAGAGGGTGGTGTTGTAGGTCCCGTGGGGCAGAGGAAGGTTCCCCAGCAGGAGAGCCGTCCCCACCTGCCTGTCGGGAAGTCTGGCGTAGGTAACCGTCACACACTGCTGTCTGCCTGATGTGGTCACCCCGTTCAGCGCCACCACTGACTTTCCTGAAGGAGAAATGTGGGGCATTTTGGTTCACTGAGTTTCCTAAGGGTGGAATGTGTGTCATATAGGTTTACTAAAACTACTGAATGCATTAATTGTAAGTGACACTTTATCATATTTGTATCATCCTTGTAGCTGTAACATGCTCGTGTCTGAAGCTAGACACTAATACAATAAAATTATTAATGATGGTAACAGAGTCTATTTCATGTGGACTCCATCTCATGTTGGCCTCCGAATGTATGATAGAACTGATGAGTTAGCCAAAGAATCTGCCTTTAAAGGAGCCGTTGAGTGTAACCTTGGATTGTCAATGAGGAATCTGAGAGCAGCAGTACACCAAAAACTTCATCAAGATCTAAGAGATCTGAGTCAAAGTGAAATTGACACCAGTAATTCCATCTATCATCATACTATCATGCAAGAGGAGCCACACATCTATGGTTCATCCAATAAAATCAGCAGATTCTAGATGTTACTACTGCTCGGCTTAGACTCGGTTACAAGTATCTTTGAGAATGTTCATTATCTGCTGATGTAGACCTGACCAAATATAAACTGTATTAACAAAATTATTCGCACACCCTCCGTCACTATGTGATGAAGTGCGAAAAATTAAAGAATTGTCTCTGAATTCACGTATGAAATGTTCCACAGATGTGAAATTTCATTCAAAATGATCTGCTACCAGAAATGTTCCCCAAATATCCCCAGTTTGCTAACTGTAGGTAGTAACTAAGTAACTGTAACCTATCCACCGCTGCCCACTGGATGGGGGGCGGTGTGCAGGACAAACATATCAATTGTGACACTAACTCTCCACATATGTCAGTTGCTTAATTTAGGAACTGTACTTGTGGTCGATCTCGAACCCATTGATGATGTGACGATGTGCACTGAATTTTGTAACTAGCTCATCAAGATTGTAACTTGCTTAGCTAAATGAATTGTGGGGTTCAGTCCCTGAGCCCATTATGTGCCTCTGTAACCCTTTCCACTACCGCCCACAGGATGGGTATGGGGTGCATAATAATTGAAGAGAACTAACTACCACTGAATGCGGAACGTGTCTTATAGATTTACAGACTACTTAGAAGGTGGCATCTGTGTCAAATGGGTTTTTCAACTCTCCTGAAGGGAGAATCTACACTGAAACGTTATGCGTGTTAGTGGCTTTGCAACAATGGAAGAACATCAATGCTATGTACTCTCATAAACCCAATGTACCTTTTTGTTTATAATATATATATATATATATATATATATATATATATATATATATATATATATATATATATATATATATATATATATATATATATATATATATAAACAAAATAAATAAGAGATAATGTGTGCGGTAGGGGGGGGGGGTTGACTCTCCTGAAGGGGGGACTGTGCCGTATGGGTTTACTGTCGCTGGAGGACAAGATAAATATAAATATAAGTTTGGGACGAAGCAGAGGTGGAGCAGGAGAGCTGAAGATCCTGAACTCACGGGCCTTCACCCTACAACCATTTACGAAACCTGTACTATTAATTAATCATTAATTAATCATAGCGACTTTGAATACATATTTTAAATAGTTTAGAAGCTTCGAAACTTCACAACCCAAGGTTATTATTGTTGTAAACAACCTCGTACTTCCGAGCTCATGAACTGTTTAATATATGTAAACAGCCACCATAATTGAGGAAAGATATCCGGGAGCGAACGTAGTGATTGGTGAATCGTGAGAGTGGAAAAACAGGAAAAGTAGAGACTATAAAGTCAGCTGTGGGAGGGAGAGCTTCAGCCTCCAAACACCGAGCTGTGGGAGGTTTAATTTAGTTCATTTATTATGCACCCCATACCCATCTTGTGGGCGGTAGTGGAAAGGGTTACAGAGGCACATAATGGGCTCAGGGACTGAACCCCACAATTCATTTAGCTAAGCAAGTAACAGTCTTGATGAGCTAGTTACAAAATTCAATACACATCGTCACATCATCAATGGGCTCGAGACCAACCACAAGTCCAGTTTCTAAATTAAGCAACTGACATGGGGAGAGCTAGTGTCACAATTGATATGTTTATCAATCACACGTCTGCTCCCCCATCCAGTGGGCAGCGATGCACAGGGTACAATCACTCAGTTACTACCTAATAAGCAAACTTGGGGATATTTGGCTAAGATTTCTGGCAGCAGATAATTTTGAATGAAATATTTACACGTCTCTAGAACATTTGTTATAGAATTCTCTCTGAATTCACGTATCTTTTTCGCACTCCATCACATAGTGACGGAGGGTGTGCGAATAATTTTGTTGACACAGTTTACATTTGGTCAGGTCCACATCGGCAGATAATGAGAATTCCCAGAGATACTTGTAACCGAGTCTAAGCCGAGCAGTAGTAACATCTAGAAGTCTGCTGATTTTATTGGATAAACCATAGATGTGTGGCGCCTCTTGCATGATAGTATGATGATAGATGAAATTACTGTTGTCAATTTCACTTTGCCTCGCTTCTGCCTCTCAGAATTGCTAGACTATTATGATATGGACTTAGATGCCGTAGAAGACAAGCAAAACCCTAATGTAATATATACAGATTTTGCAAAAGCTTTCTACAAATGTGAGCATAGTGTTAGTCCGAATAATAATAATAATATTTTATTTACAAGAAGGTACAAGAAGTTGGTATGATTAGAGTAATATTTACATTCTTGCAAACCCACTAACAAGCATGGCACAAAATGAGCACAAAGGGAATTACTGGCAAAGTAAGAAGCTGGATCTTTAATATCATAACAAATAGAATCCAAAGAGTAATAGTCAACAAAGTAAAATGGAAATCATTCATCGTGAAAAGCACAGACCCGCAGGGTACTGTGCTTGTTCCACTACTTCATTCTGGTGACGGATACAGACAAGGACACCGACTATAGTACAGTATCATCCTTTGAAGATGTCACCAGGATTTGTACCAGTGCAGGTGAGAGAGAGGCAATACTTTACACGTGGAAAATATTAGACTCATTTTCTAAAATGTTAGAAAATATCCTGATCTTAAATCTGCACACGGAAATATCTCTTTGTGAGACCAAGAGACATGGCAGGATGTGCAAAGTTGTCGCGTTGAGAAGAGCGGTGACACCTTCAGAACGGTGTGAGAAGAACGGTGACACCTTCAGAACGGTGTGAGAAGAACGGTGACACCTTCAGAACGGTGTGAGAAGAACGGTGACACCTTCAGAACGGTGTGAGAAGAGCGGTGACACCTTCAGAACGGTGTGAGAAGAACGGTGACACCTTCAGAACGATGTGAGAAGAACGGTGACACCTTCAGAACGGTGTGAGAAGAGCGCTGAACACCTTCAGAACGGTGTGAGAAGAACGGTGACACCTTCAGAACGGTGTGAGAAGAACGGTGACACCTTCAGAACGGTGTGAGAAGAGCGGTGACACCTTCAGAACGGTGTGAGAAGAACGGTGACACCTTCAGAACGATGTGAGAAGAACGGTGACACCTTCAGAACGGTGTGAGAAGAGCGCTGAACACCTTCAGAACGGTGTGAGAAGAACGGTGACACCTTCAGAACGGTGTGAGAAGAACGGTGACACCTTCAGAACGGTGTGAGAAGAGCGCTGAACACCTTCAGAACGGTGTGAGAAGAACGGTGACACCTTCAGAACGGTGTGAGAAGAGCGCTGAACACCTTCAGAACGGTGTGAGAAGAACGGTGACACCTTCAGAACGGTGTGAGAAGAACGGTGACACCTTCAGAACGGTGTGAGAAGAACGGTGACACCTTCAGAACGGTGTGAGAAGAACGGTGACACCTTCAGAACGGTGACACCTTCAGAACGGTGTGAGAAGAACGGTGACACCTTCAGAACGGTGTGAGAAGAACGGTGACACCTTCAGAACGGTGTGAGAAGAACGGTGACACCTTCAGAACGGTGTGAGAAGAACGGTGACACCTTCAGAACGGTGACACCTTCAGAACGGTGTGAGAAGAACGGTGACACCTTCAGAACGGTGTGAGAAGAACGGTGACACCTTCAGAACGGTGTGAGAAGAACGCTGAACACCTTCAGAACGCTGAACGCCTTCAGAACAATTCATGTAGCTCTACTCCGTGCTCTCTCTCCACAATATGCAGCACCGGCGAGGAACCCACACACTGTGCAGCACTGGGTCACAGAGCGCACAGAACTTGAACAAGGTTAAGGGAGCCCACAACCTATCTTGTGCCCACCTTGTGATGGTTCATTCACAAAGACCACCCTCGCTCCAACGGCCGACCTTCCTCCAAAGACTATACCTCCCTTCAGAGACCAACTATACTCTGCCCAAAGAAACAATGAGTGCTTCCCTAACATTCACACTAGGACCTAACACACAGGTACTTGGGAGGAGGAAAGTCTTACCTTGGTGGTGGAAGCTGAATTGAAGATCCAGGAGAGAGTTGGTGGTGTCGAGAGGTCGCTGTACTACACTGCTGCTCACCAGTGACTTATTCAGACGCCATGACCCGCTGGCTCCCTCCTCTTCCTCCTGCAGCTGTAGCAGGCCCGCGCAACCTGGAATATATATACCCTAATGTTAGGATACCCTACCGTAGGGAGCTGGTGTCAGGCCTTTCCACCCACATGCTCTACAAGTGTATGTGTCTGTGTACATATATACATACACGCACGCACACATACACACTGTAAGACATTTGTTCATACACACTGTATATGTACTGTATACTTGGGAGGTACCCGGCGTTTCTCGGGTCGGTCTGTCGCTCAGCTGTCCATTTATCTATCAATTTATTTATCCATATATCTATCCATACATCTATCCATTCATCTATCCATGTATCAATCCATGTGTCCATCAATCTATCAAACCACTTACCATCTATTGTATACACACCCATCTATCCATCCATCTATTTGTGCAATCTATCTACGGTCTCTATGTGTCTGTCTCTTTGTGTCTCTGCTGGGTCTGTCTCTGTCTCCGTCTGTTTGTGTACCTGTGTGTGTTATAAGACAGCGTGCAGCGTGCGGTGCGGTGAATGGTAAGAGAAGGTGGCAGTGTGCGGGCAACAACAGTTACCTGAGCACTGAGACAGGTCCAGGCTTGAGCAAGGGGGACCTTTGAAGCATTTAGTTCATGCCACTACCACCAAATTATGAACAGCAGGAAATTTGTTAATTTCCCAGAGATCAGTTAACAATGGTGTATATTAATATACGGACAAAATTGGTTTGAAACCCTTTGTTTTCAACACATTCAGCCGTGTAGCCGGCGGGTAGTGGCAAAAAATCGTCGTGGGGGTCTGACTGTGACCTTGATAAGCTGTGCACTTTGGAATTCTGGCCACCCGGACCACCCTATGTTCATCCCAGATCCCAGACCATTCCCTCTGCCAATTTGGGTGAGGCTAGCCCTTAGCATCTGGCCTCAAAACTTAAAAAAAAAAAAGACATTCTCTCTCATAGTTCAGACTATGGGGTTCAACCCGTCTTCCTAGTAGAGCGTCGCATTTTTGACGTATACTCTACCTTAGGCCAACAATTGACGTATTAGAAAATGGTAGCGGCTTGCGAAGTTGACATACTGTCCCGTTTTCTGTTTTGGGTCCTCTGGTAGGGTAGGATAAGGGCACTTTAGTACGACTGTTTCTTGACGTTGGGGAACCTTAGGAGGACGGGGTAAGATAAGATAATTACCCGGCAATCCCCAGGTCTCTCTCTGTCCCATTTGTCTATCTGTCAATACACCTATTTATCCAAATACCCATCTATTTCTCCATCTATTCATTCATTTATATATTCATCTACCTGTACATCTGTTTATCCATCTATCCAAATACCTATCTATCTATTTATTAATCTGTCAGCCTATCTATCTATCCATGTATCCATCTATACATCACACCACCCCATCTATCCATCTGCCTATCCATGTATCAGTCTATCGATCCATCTGCACATGTATTTTCATAATCTATTCATCCACCTACTCGTCGGTCTATCCATATATCTATCCTGTGGGTAACCTGTGGCTCAGTAGTCAACGCTGTCGGCTCACAACCGGCACGTCATAGGGTCGGATCCTGTGCAGGACTAAACAGCTAGGCGCTCCTTGCACCCGTTGCCTCTGTTCACCCAGCAGTAATTAGGAACTTGGTTGTAGTCGACCGTTGTGGGTCGCTTTCTGAGGAATGGTCAAATACTGTTCATATTCGAGAAAACTTCGCATTTCCCACAAAACATTAACACCCAAACCAGTACAGATGGAATGAGGCCCTCGAGGCAGAGTAACAGAGGCGATGGATCGACTTGAGAATGGTCCAGGACGGACCGAAACGTCGTCGTCCCTTCAACTTCTAGTGTGTGGTCTGGTCAACAGAGTAACAGAGATCCATCCATTTATCTATCCAACTATCTATTCATCTATCAACCTATCCTTCCATCTATCTATCTACTGTCTATGTCTCTGTCTGCTGTCCAAGGGGGCAGGGGGACCCCCCTTGCCGGAGCCCTTATTCTTTGTTATCTTTCGTCTGATTATCTTCTTACTCTTTCTTTCCATCTTGATCTTACCTTTCATTTTACTTTGACCTTGTTCTTTCTCTTATTTACTCCTCACCTTGCATCTCACTTTCTTGCCTTCTTTAGGCCTCTCTTCCCGTTACTTGTTAATGGTTCGCGACGGACCGAAACGTCGTCGCTTCGTTACTTTCTGACGTATGCGCGACGGACCGAAACGTCGTCGCTTCGTTACTTTCTGACGTATGCGCGACGGACCGAAACGTCGTCGCTTCGTTACTTTCTGACGTATGCGCGACGGACCGAAACGTCGTCGGTTCGTCACTTTCTGACGTATGCGCGACGGACCGAAACGTCGTCGCTTCGTTACTTTCTGACGTATGCGCGGCGGACCGAAACGTCGTCGCTTCGTCACTTTCTGACGTATGCGCGGCGGACCGAAACGTCGTCGCTTCGTCACTTTCTGACGTATGCGCGACGGACCGAAACGTCGTCGCTTCGTCACTTTCTGACGTATGGTTTGGTCATCATATCTTCAGCCTCGTTACTGTGACTCTGCAAGGTACCGAAGGGCACACTTGGAAATTAGGAAGATCAATAATGTTTAGCTTCCGCAATGCAAGGAATTACTAGTCAAGGAAGGGAGAATGTTATGTTGATCCTCGCAGTGGATACCTGTTCCTGAAGGATATCGTGAGGAGACATTCACATATGGGACTAATAGAACAAGAACCCGGCAATGTGATGTTATAGTGGCCAGAATACGCCTGGGATATAGACGTATCTGGCAGCTTTCTCAAAACCCAAATGTCGAGTACACAATGTGTCAACTTTGTGAAAGAGAAGACATCCACTCTCTTGAACATTACATTGTAGAATGTCCCATATTGACTGACTTTCGTCCTCCTGGGCTAAGGTATGCTGAACTGTGTAATTACTATACGAGTACTGGAACACTTGATGATATATTGGACTTGTGCCCAAGATTAACCATGTAATGTATCAATTATACAATGTATGTATGTGATGTAACTATATAACCTGAGTTTGTAAAAGTACCTTAATCACCTTCAGTGATTAAGTGCTTAATTGCACACTAGTTTCTCTATCAGCTATCTTACCCAGTCAGAGTAAGAGAGACAAATGTATGTGAATGCATGTGTAAGTGTATATATGTATGTATATATGTATATGTGCGTATGTGTGTGTGTGTGTGTGTGTGTGTGTGTGTGTGTGTGTGTGTGTGTGTGTGTTTATGTATATGTGTATAAAGTATATATGGAAGCTGATCAGAAATACATTTCACCTTTGTAAATGCACATTAATGACACTATGTAAAAGACACATCTAACACTTTATGTAGGGCATACGTAAATCTGTGTATCTATGTATTTACGTATGTAGGTTAGCTTAGCATTTTAAAAGCACCGAATCACCTTCTGTGGTTGAGTGTTCAATAAACCCTTGAACTATATGTTTAACACTTCTCTAACCCTGTCCATGGAGGACAGAAGAAAATGTATATATGCTGGTTAGCATTGTAAATGTGTGGCCACGTCTGTGGTAGAAAATAATAATAATAATAATAATAAAAACTCTTCTCCTGCTAGTAGGTCCTGTGTGCCTGCCGCTCTCCTCACAATGTGCAAATAAGGAAAGTTTTAAAATTAAAGGTTGTAATAATTATACATTTTCTGCTTCGAAGTGGGATGTGACCTTCGCGAGGCAGAGGTACCAACTCTTCGCGAGACAGGTGACCTTGGCGAGGCCGTGCTGGCCTTGGCGAGGCCGTGCTGACCTTGGCGAGGCAGAGGTACCAACTCTTCGCGAGACAGGTGACCTTGGCGAGGCCGTGCTGACCTTGGCGAGGCAGAGGTACCAACTCTTCGCGAGACAGAGGTGACTTTGGCGAAACAGTGCTGACCTTGGCGAGGCCGTGCTGACCTTGGCGAGGCCGTGCTGACCTTGGCGAGGCCGTGCTGACCTTGGCGAGGCCGTGCTGACCTTGGCGAGGCAGAGGTACCAACTCTTCGCGAGACAGAGGTGACTTTGGCGAAGCAGTGCTGACCTTAGCGAGGCCGTGCTGACCTTGGCGAGGCCGTGCTGACCTTGGCGAGGCCGTGCTGACCTTGGCGAGGCCGTGCTGACCTTGGCGAGGCAGCAGTGGTGGCATCTTCACAGCCTGGTGATGTTGACCACATACACCACAGTGAGGAATGCGTGCTGGGCAGGGTTGGTTATCGCTACACACCCACGTAACCCACTCTCACCCTGGAGACCATCCTCTGTGTGTGTGTGTACACTACCCTCACTGTACTTGCAGCTCGGCGCTTTCCTCCCGCCTCTCACCTGTCAATCAACTGGTGTACAGGTTCCTGAGCCTATTGGGCTCTATCATGTCTACATTTGAAACTGTGTATGGAGTCATCTTGGGGTTATCTTGAGATGATTTCGGGGCTTAGCGTCCCCGCGGCCCGGTCTTGTATTCATTAATCAGTTTACGAGATGCGAATCTTAACAACCCAAGATTATTTTGGTTCCAAATACCCTTTGAGCACTTCCAAGTTCAAATACTGTTCAATATATGTAAACAAAGCCAGCGTTATGATTAAGGAAAGATGGACAGGTTTCGCATGTGGACACTTCAGGGCTTCGTGAATCCTGCCCACTGGAGGTCGGGTCTCTGTGAGGTGTGAAACATGTTCCTTTGAAGAAACCCAGAAAGAACTCCAACGTAGAAAGAACACGCAGACGACACAAGGAAAGTTCAACAAATAACGGAAATGCTCAGCAGACGCGACTTTCTCTACAAAATGACTTTCCTCGCCAGCAGAGACTCAAGCAGTCAGACCACATTGAAGAAAGGCAACTAGAACATAAGGAAATTCAAGAAATAAAGAAAACTCAAAAATATTTCTTCACATATGCGACATCAGAAGCAAAACCCACTGCCAGTATTGGACCTGTTCGTACGTGTGACCTGGAGCCGGCAGGTGGTCACTCAGCCAGGACGTGTGTGACCTGGAGCCGGCAGGTGGTCACTCAGCCAGGACGTGTGTGACCTGGAGCCAGCAGGTGGTCACTCAGCCAGGACGAGTGTGACCTGGAGCCAGCAGGTGGTCACTCAGCCAGGACGAGTGTGACCTGGAGCCAGCAGGTGGTCACACAGCCAGGACGAGTGTGACCTGGAGCCAGCAGGTGGTCACACGTGTGACCTGGAGCCAGCAGGTGGTCACTCAGCCAGGACGAGTGTGACCTGGAGCCAGCAGGTGGTCACACGTGTGACCTGGAGCCAGCAGGTGGTCATACAGCCAGGACGAGTGTGACCTGGAGCCAGCAGGTGGTCACACAGCCAGGAGGAGTGTGACCTGGAGCCAGCAGGTGGTCACACGTGTGACCTGGAGCCAGCAGGTGGTCACACTGCCAGGACGAGTGTGACCTGGAGCCAGCAGGTGGTCACTCAGCCAGGACGAGTGTGACCTGGAGCCAGCAGGTGGTCACTCAGCCAGGACGAGTGTGACCTGGAGCCAGCAGGTGGTCACACGTGTGACCTGGAGCCAGCAGGTGGTCACACAGCCAGGCCGAGTGTGACCTGGAGCCAGCAGGTGGTCACACAGCCAGGAGGAGTGTGACCTGGAGCCAGCAGGTGGTCACACAGCCAGGACGAGTGTGACCTGGAGCCGGCAGGTGGTCACACAGCCAGGAGGAGTGTGACCTGGAGCCAGCAGGTGGTCACACAGCCAGGACGAGTGTGACCTGGAGCCAGCAGGTGGTCACACAGCCAGGAGGAGTGTGACCTGGAGCCAGCAGGTGGTCACTCAGCCAGGACGAGTGTGACCTGGAGCCAGCAGGTGGTCACACAGCCAGGAGGAGTGTGACCTGGAGCCAGAAGGTGGTCACACAGCCAGGACGAGTGTGACCTGGAGCCAGCAGGTGGTCACACAGCCAGGAGGAGTGTGACCTGGAGCCAGCAGGTGGTCACACAGCCAAGACGAGTGTGACCTGGAGCCAGCAGGTGGTCACACAGCCAGGACGAGTGTGACCTGGAGCCAGCAGGTGGTCACACAGCCAAGACGAGTGTGACCTGGAGCCAGCAGGTGGTCACTCAGCCAGGACGAGTGTGACCTGGAGCCAGCAGGTGGTCACACAGCCAAGACGAGTGTGACCTGGAGCCAGCAGGTGGTCACACAGCCAGGACGAGTGTGACCTGGAGCCAGCAGGTGGTCACACAGCCAAGACGAGTGTGACCTGGAGCCAGCAGGTGGTCACTCAGCCAGGACGAGTGTGACCTGGAGCCAGCAGGTGGTCACACAGCCAAGACGAGTGTGACCTGGAGCCAGCAGGTGGTCACACAGCCAGGACGAGTGTGACCTGGAGCCAGCAGGTGGTCACACAGCCAAGACGAGTGTGACCTGGAGCCAGCAGGTGGTCACTCAGCCAGGACGAGTGTGACCTGGAGCCAGCAGGTGGTCACACAGCCAAGACGAGTGTGACCTGGAGCCAGCAGGTGGTCACACAGCCAGGACGAGTGTGACCTGGAGCCAGCAGGTGGTCACACAGCCAAGACGAGTGTGACCTGGAGCCAGCAGGTGGTCACTCAGCCAGGACGAGTGTGACCTGGAGCCAGCAGGTGGTCACTCAGCCAGGACGAGTGTGACCTGGAGCCAGCAGGTGGTCACACAGCCAGGACGAGTGTGACCTGGAGCCGGCAGGTGGTCACACAGCCAGGACGAGTGTGACCTGGAGCCAGCAGGTGGTCACACAGCCAGGACGAGTGTGACCTGGAGTCAGCAGGTGGTCACACAGCCAGGACGAGTGTGACCTGGAGCCGGCAGGTGGTCACACAGCCAGGACGAGTGTGACCTGGAGCCAGCAGGTGGTCACACAGCCAGGACGAGTGTGACCTGGAGTCAGCAGGTGGTCACACAGCCAGGACGAGTGTGACCTGGAGTCAGCAGGTGGTCACACAGCCAGGACGAGTGTGACCTGGAGCCGGCAGGTGGTCACACAGCCAGGACGAGTGTGACCTGGAGCCAGCAGGTGGTCACACAGCCAGGACGAGTGTGACCTGGAGTCAGCAGGTGGTCACACAGCCAGGACGAGTGTGACCTGGAGCCGGCAGGTGGTCACACAGCCAGGACGAGTGTGACCTGGAGCCAGCAGGTGGTCACACAGCCAGGACGAGTGTGACCTGGAGTCAGCAGGTGGTCACACAGCCAGGACGAGTGTGACCTGGAGCCAGCAGGTGGTCACACAGCCAGGACGAGTGTGACCTGGAGCCGGCAGGTGGTCACACAGCCAGGACGAGTGTGACCTGGAGCCGGCAGGTGGTCACACGTGTGACCTGGAGCCAGCAGGTGGTCACACAGCCAGGACGAGTGTGACCTGGAGTCAGCAGGTGGTCACACAGCCAGGACGAGTGTGACCTGGAGCCGGCAGGTGGTCACACAGCCAGGACGAGTGTGACCTGGAGCCAGCAGGTGGTCACACAGCCAGGACGTGAACAGAGGCTACAGTTAAGGACTGGCGCCCGGTCAAACCTTCCCGGCCAGGATACGAACCCTGGCCAAAGCGCTCGCGGTGCACCGGGCGAGTGTCTTACAGTAATAACTTATGGTGTGGCCAGGCTGGAATGGTCTACCTCTTGATGCAAATGGCCAACTCCCGGTGAATATACATTGAGACGTAGTCACAACCCCGTCTGCGTCCTTGTCTGCGTCCTTGCCTGCGTCCTTGTCTGCGTCCTTGTCTGCGTCCTTGTCTGCGTCCTTGTCTGCGTCCTTGCCTGCGTCCTTGTCTGCGTCCTTGTCTGCGTCCTTGCCTGCGTCCTTGTCTGCGTCCTTGTCTGCGTCCTTGTCTGCGTCCTTGTCTGCGTCCTTGTCTGCGTCCTTGTCTGCGTCCTTGCCTGCGTCCTTGTCTGCGTCCTTGTCTGCGTCCTTGACTGCGTCCCAAGCTTGGGGACACTCACCACCAGCTTGGGGGACACTCACCACCAGCTGGGGGGACACTCACCACCAGCTGGGGGACACTCACCACCAGCTGGGGGGACACTTACCACCAGCTGGGGGGACACTCACCACCAGCTGGGGGACACTCACCACCAGCTGGGGGACACTCACCACCAGCTGGGGGGACACTCACCACCAGCTGGGGGACACTCACCACCAGCTGGGGGACACTCACCACCAGCTGGGGGACACTCACCACCAGCTGGGGGACACTCACCACCAAAGGAGAAGGTGAAGGTGCAGACGCCATTCTTGACGACGTGTCCCTCAATCTGTGGGAGAGAGAGAGACAGGTGAGAGAGGGGGTGGCTGGGGGTGGGGTTAGGGGGGATGGGTGTGTTGATGGGGTTGGGTTGGGGGTTTATTAGAGTATAGGGGCGGGGGGTGAGTTTGGGTGTGGATATGGGATCCAGAAAGTACTAAAGAGTAATAAAACTTAACTCTTAATGTTGTTATAGATTCAGCTACTCGGAACAAGTTCCAAGTAGCACGGGCTATGGTGAGCCCGTAGTGGACTTACCTGGCACAGGAGCGGGGCAAGTAGCACGGGCTATGGTGAGCCCGTAGTGGACTTACCTGGCACAGGAGCGGGGCAAGTAGCACGGGCTATGGTGAGCCCGTAGTGGACTTACCTGGCACAGGAGCGGGGCAAGTAGCACGGGCTATGGTGAGCCCGTAGTGGACTTACCTGGCACAGGAGCGGGGCAAGTAGCACGGGCTATGGTGAGCCCGTAGTGGACTTACCTGGCACAGGAGCGGGGCAAGTAGCACGGGCTATGGTGAGCCCATAGTGGACTTACCTGGCACAGGAGCGGGGCAAGTAGCACGGGCTATGGTGAGCCCGTAGTGGACTTACCTGGCACAGGAGCGGGGCAAGTAGCACGGGCTATGGTGAGCCCGTAGTGGACTCACCTGGCACAGGAGCGGTGTAACTCTTAACTGTGCATAAAAGTCGATCGTACAGACTGTCTCTCACTACGACCATAATACTCTAACATGTTGCAGCAGCAGCAGCGAGCAACTGTTGGTCATACTCCTACCTTGCACCACGAAGCTCTTGCACCTGAACTTCTTATACACATTGTCGGAAAACCCGACACCATTTACTAATATTAAATACAATATGCAGATAATATTGCTGCTGTTGTATACACAAGTTAACCCATAGAAAATGTAGCTTGTAGGGGAATTTTCCATCAATAGAAAATGGGATATCATTGCCAGATAGTGCTATAAATTCACCAGCTATTCTATTGGGAATTATTCTTAATACGGCAGTCTTTGAACTTTTACCATAAAAACATCTCATTTGAATTAACTTAATTATCAGTATTAAAACAGAGTAAATGTGACCTTTCTACAACTTACTGACATCTGGACAAAGAGCCAGGGCGTCAGTGGTGAGGAAGGTCAGCCATTGTTGTTAGACCAGAGTCGCTGGAGCAAATTCAGCTCCTACAATTCTCCTTTGGACGAAGCGTTATGGAGATTAAATTAGTGCTTCTACCATCATCAACACGTAATCAACATCCAAACAAGGGAAGTGTCTTACCGAAACCCGTTTATTACCACATTTCTGGCCAGTTAATGTTAGATATAGAGTGAACCGGTTAGCACGCATGACAAGCGACATCATCTATCTTGAGGTTATCTTGAGATGATTTCGGGGCTTTTTAGTGTCCCCGCGGCCTGGTCCTCGACCAGGCCTCCACCCCCAGGAAACAGCCAGTGACAGCTGACTAACACCCAGGTACCTATTTTACTGCTAGGTAACAGGGGCATAGAGTGAAAGAAACTAGGTAATCATCCAGGTAATTATTCCTTGGTCCTTGTCTTATATAATACACAAATATTTCCTCTGATATAGCGGTGATATATAGGATTCTGGCTTTATAGCAAGTGTCCTTTTTAACAGGTATAGAAGAGGAAGCAAGAATTAGGCTTGGTACATCAGTACACGGGTGGTGAATGCTAGTCTCAACTGAGGATTATTTGGTGTCAACATCCATGTTTATACCTGGTGGACTAGGCCTACTGTACAATAAGATAAGGCCTCTCAATTATCATTACCACTATATGTAGTTTAATACTGTAGTTTGATTGGCTGCATATATATAAATTTATTATAAACCTCCCCTAATGTGAAAGGAGTCAATTTGTTAGAATATTGCAGAAATACAGTCCGCTAAACATCATACAAATTGCTATCGAAATATATAAATTAACGTAAATATAAAGTTTATATAAATTCATATAAATTAAATAAATATAAATCTCAGAGGTGGGTCGATCATCCCCCCCCCCCCACACATCACAACTCTCCAACATGTCCACCACAGCCGTGTTTTACCACACTTCTCCCAGGGTTCGAAACTTTCCCATATCTAGCGAGAGGCGACTTGTGCAGTTGTGCTCTATGGACCGAGCTATGGACCGCTCTATGGACTGACTTTGATGACGTAGGTAAACCTCGCCACGGTCCAGGAGCGTCAGCGGCTCTGATTGGTGGGTTCACGTTTGTCAAAGCGTTTGACCAATAATAACATGGAGTGAGGAAATTATACCCAATATTACTATATGGGGGCCTGACAGCCGAGTGGCCAGCGCTCGCGGGATTCGTAGACCTGAGGTTCAGAGTTCAATCATCAGTGGAGGCGGGGGGGGGGCAGAGTTTCTTTCACCCTGATGCCTCTATTCACCTAGCAGTAAATAGGTACCTGCGAATTAAACAGCTGCTATGGGCTGCTTCCTGGGGGGGGGGGTGTAGCGAAAAGGAGGCCTGGTTTGAGAACCGGGCCGCGGGGACGCTAAGCCCCGAAATCATCTCAAGATAACCGTAAGATCACCAGAAGATGATAGCGTTCAGCATCAGGAGGCTTGTGTTTGTTGTTTTAGATTTAACTACTCAGAACGAAGTGTCCATGTAGCACGGGCTATGGTGAGCCCGTAAGAGGCTTGTGGGTAGAGGAGACAGCACGTGGCGCCAACCGTCTGTTTGTAAACACAGCCGGGCGGGGACGGTTGCCGCCTATAGCACCACGGTGGGTAAACACCTTCAGTGTAGGTGTTGCCAACACGAAGAAGACACTAGCGAACAGAACTCAAATAGCGACTTGAAGAGGAGGTACGACGAGACACAAGAGAAGGTGGGTTCCACACAGGAGGGAGCTAGAGCCCGACCCTGCAGGCACTGCCAGAGGACTAACCAGCGCTGCACTAACCGGTTTCACCGCATCACCCGAAGCCTAAACCCCAACTTAACATCATACGAGAATAATTTCAATAAATCCATTTTGATACCACAAGCCACTGACTTTTTATTTGTTATATTATTACTGTTATATTATTATGAATAAAACCTGCAGTGTGCTTGTCTCCTGCTTCCTCATTACCCCTCAGGCAAAGCTAATTACCGCCGTGGAGAGCTTCCTATGCTACAATTAGCAAGCCTCGCTACAATTAGCATGCTGGAAGCTATACAGCCTTACTGATCGGAGAATGTAAATACCAGCACTGGAGCGGGGTAATCTATGAGCAATGATAACAGAGCAGTGAGGAGGGTGGGTGATATTTCTGCCCTGGGCCAGTTGTGGTGGTCAGGGGTTGGGACGGGCAATTCCCACTTGCTTATTGCTCGGTGACCCCAACACCAGCCCGGCAGCTGACCCCCAACACCAGCCCGGGCAGCTGACCCCCAACACCAGCCCGGGCAGCTGACCACCCAACACCAGCCCGGGCAGCTGACCACCCCAACACCAGCCCGGGCAGCTGACCCCAACACCAGCCCCGGGCAGCTGACCACCCCAACACCAGCCCGGGCAGCTGACCCCCCAACACCAGCCCGGGCAGCTGACCCCCCAACACCAGCCCAGGCAGCTGACCCCCCCAACACCAGCCCGGGCAGCTGACCCCCAACACCAGCCCGGGCAGCTGACCCCAACACCAGCCCGGGCAGCTGACCACCCCAACACCAGCCCGGGCAGCTGACCCCCCAACACCAGCCCCGGGCAGCTGACCCCCCCAACACCAGCCCGGGCAGCTGACCCCCCAACACCAGCCCGGGCAGCTGACCCCCCAACACCAGCCCAGGCAGCTGACCCCCCCAACACCAGCCCGGGCAGCTGACCCCCCAACACCAGCCCGGGCAGCTGACCCCCCCAACACCAGCCCGGGCAGCTGACACCCCCCAACACCAGCCCGGGCAGCTGACACCCCAACACCAGCCCCGGGCAGCTGACCCCCCAACACCAGCCCGGGCAGCTGACCCCCCAACACCAGCCCGGGCAGCTGACCCCCCAACACCAGCCCCGGGCAGCTGACCCCCCAACACCAGCCCGGGCAGCTGACCCCCCAACACCAGCCCGGGCAGCTGACCCCCCAACACCAGCCCGGGCAGCTGACCCCCCAACACCAGCCCCGGGCAGCTGACCCCCCAACACCAGCCCGGGCAGCTGACCCCCCAACACCAGCCCGGGCAGCTGACCCCCCAACACCAGCCCGGGCAGCTGACCCCCCAACACCAGCCCGGGCAGCTGACCCCCCAACACCAGCCCGGGCAGCTGACCCCCCAACACCAGCCCGGGCAGCTGACCCCCAACACCAGCCCGGGCAGCTGACCCCCCAACACCAGCCCCGGCAGCTGACCCCCCAACACCAGCCCAGGCAGCTGACCCCCCAACACCAGCCCGGGCAGCTGACCCCCCAACACCAGCCCGGGCAGCTGACCCCAACAGAAGCACACTCGGGTCTCCCACCGTCATTATATCATGAACCTTCCTAACTCTCAGTGTCTTGATTGCTTTTGTCTTACAATTGTTGTGTTGCTCTGTGAGTGTTGTTGGTGCTGTCTGATAGTTGTCTCCTTTCTTCCCGATTGTTGCTGGTTAATGGTGATTGTTGCTATTCTACAGGCCAGAACCAGTGTCCAATTTGAGATCATTCGTGACGTTGTATTTGCGAACGATTGTGTTCTCAACTGAAGTACAGTGGATCTTTAGGTCCTCATCATCTCCCCTCCCCCCTTAAGACGACTGCGGCTCTGACATCCACTTGTCCTCCTACAACGAACGTCGCTTTTCGCTCGTAAGCGTTACACAAGACCAAAAATGGTCGTACTTTAAAACGGACGCTGCTCGCGAAAGTGACGTACTGTCCCGTTTTCTGTTTTGGGACCTCTGGTAAGTTAGGAGGATGACACTATAAATGGACCGTTTTCTTAACGTCGGGGAACCTTATAAGAGGACGGGCTGCTGGAAGAGGGCCTCTCCTGGCTGTAACGACCGGCTGGCTGTAACGACCGGCTGGGAGCCGGTCGGCACAGCGGACAGCACGCTGGACTTGTGATCCTGTGGTCCTGGGTTCGATCCCAGGCGCCGGCGAGAAACAATGGGCAGAGTTTCTTTCACCCTATGCCCCTGTTACCTAGCAGTAAAATAGGTACCTGGGTGTTATATAGTCAGCTGTCAGGACCGGGCCGCGGGGACACTAAAAAGCCCCGAAATAATCTCAAGATAACCTCAAGATAACCCGAAGCCGCCAATGCCCAAGAGCTTAACAACGCTGTCAGGTTAGCATACCTGGTTAGTTCTTTATCAGAGAGAGTCACTGGCCACCAGGATCCCAAGAGTCAGCGCAGCTTTTAGAAGGCTTGGATTCAATGTCTGGGATCGAAGAGGCATTGACACTGACACTAAACGTCCTCCTGCCCGCCCGCCCTCGTCCTCTCTGCGTGTTGAGACCTGAACTGTCAACAGTTACCATGCAAAAATGTTAAACAGTTCCCATCTGAGCTGTCTGCGGAAGGTGTTGAGGATGAGATGAGAGTCAGACGTCCAAGCACAGACTAGCATAGCAAGCATCCACACCATGCTGCGCAAGGCACAGCTCACACGGGCCATTTTGTGCGCATGACCGCTGAACCACGGCCCAACATGTTCTACCGCCAACTACAACATGTCAAACGGTCTATTGGAGGGTAAAAGAATAGATTTAAGAAGCGCCTCAAGGCTTGCCTCGAGGCAAGAGAGTTACCAAGAGTTACAGAGGTGGGAGAGCGTGACTCTGCCAGGCGCCGACCCAGTCCTGCTGAGACAGCCGCCTACCAACAAAAATGATGATGTTGGTAAAGTGTCATCATTCTTCCGACAGAATGATGTTATGGTACAGCACAAGCCCAGGCCTGGTGGGCCCCAGTATCAGGAGCCACCCACACTGTCATGTTAACACTGCAGCAGCAGACCATGGGGGGCCCCACAATGGGCCCACACTGCAGCAGGAGACTATGGGGGGGGGCCCACACTGCAGCAGGAGACCATGGGGGGGGGCCACAATGGGCCCACACTGCAGCAGGAGACCATGGGGGGGCCACAATGGGCCCACACTGCAGCAGGGGACCATGGGGGGGCCACACTGCAGCAGGAGACCATGGGGGGGGGCCCACAATGGGCCCACACTGCAGCAGGAGACCATGGGGGGGGGGCCCACAATGGGCCCACACTGCAGCAGAAACTGCTGACTCAGACCGGTCATCATCCGGCCCCTTGATGGACGGACATCCCTCTTATTGTTGTTGTTGTCTTACCACCTGATTGTTGCTCTCCTTCTGTGATTGTTGCTCTCTGTGAGTTGTCGTCCTCCTCTGTGATTGTTGCTCTCTGTGAGTTGTCGTCCTCCTCTGTGATTGTTATCTAACCCTCTCAGTCTGTGCTCCACTCATCTTCCCACATTATAATAATTATTTCCCCTTACTGTCAACTCCGTCAGAGTGATGGTCGTTCAACCTCTCCAACGATGGTCACACCACGTTAACAATTTGGCTCGCTTTCATCTACTCATTTTTCCTTTTCTTCCTCAGTTGCAGGAGGAGAGCAGCTTACAGGTCCCACAAGAAGGATGTGAGAGCAGCGTGTGTGAAGCAGCGTGCCGGAGCAGCCCCAGCCTTCACCTGGTCATCTGTCCCAAACCACCAATTTCTGGGTTCCAGTTTTTACGAGTCTCAGCAGCGAGAATATTGTGAGGACGAGGATATTACTCTTAAGGGAGAGTGCAATACCATCCCTCCAGACTCCCGCCTCGTCTAGGTATATATCCTTGCACTCTCCTGGCTGCAGGAGACACTCTTAACTCCTCATTATTGACAATGAACTGCTTGTCCACCAAGAAATCCCATCAATTTCAGCCTTATCATCAACAGCATCGTGTAAAATTTTATTGACCAATGTTACCGAAATTATATTTAAGAATGACACTTTCGTTTCAGGATCTGTGGGTATTTTTTTTTGTATTTTTTTTTGCATTTGTGAGGTATTGGACTATTCTTGTGGGCAAGATTAACAGCTCCCCAGCCTATATTTTGCAATATATAAATCACTACATGAGAATTTGTATCCAAAATGCTGTCCTCAGCAGGTTCAGTAGAGGTGTATCAAGGCCCAGGTGAAGGGTTGGTGACTAGTCAACTTTATCCTAACAATATCAGCTTTTGTTATTAAATTTGATTTTGTATTTGTGGGCACTGAAATTGTGTGCTGCTAACGACACACACACACTCTGACAACACACACACACTAACAACACACAAACACCCTGACAACACACACAAACACACCCTGACAACACACACAAACACACCCTGACAACACACACACACACACCCTGACAACACACACACACCCTGACAACACACACACACACACCCTGACAACACACACACACACCCTGACAACACACACAAACACACCCTGACAACACACACACACCCTGACAACACACACACACACACCCTGACAACACACACACACACACCCTGACAACACACACACACACCCTGACAACACACACAAACACACCCTGACAACACACACACACCCTGACATTTTGAGGAGATGGATATTCAGGGCTGCGAAGGTTTCAGTGACTACATAGCAGGTACTGTAACAAATGGAGGGAAAAAAATTATAGTCGCAGTCATATATAATCCACCACCAAATGACAGAAGACCTAGACAGGAATATGATAGAAACAACATGGCCACCATTAACATAATAGAAAGAGCAGCTTCTGTTGCTAGCAGGAATGGATCTGGACTACTAATTATGGGAGACTTCAACCATGGGAAGATAGATTGGAAGAACAGAGACCCACATGGAGGACCAGAAACATGGAGAGCTAAGCTGCTGGACGTGGCAACAAGAAACTTTCTAAGCCAGCACACCAAAGAACCAACAAGAATGAGAGGAGAAGATGAACCAGTAATGCTTGATTTGATATTTACCCTAAATGAATGGGATATAAGGGAAGTTAAGATGGAAGCGCCCTTGGGAATGAGTGACCACAGTGTATTGAACTTTGAGTACCTGGTAGAGCTAGGACTTATCTCCCCCCAAAAAGAACTAGGAATCAAAAGGCTGGCATACCGAAAGGGGAATTATGAACAGATGAGAAGTTTCCTAAGTGAAATACCTTGGGACACAGACCTCAGAGACAAGTCTGTACAGGGTATGATGGACTATGTTACCCAAAAGTGTCAGGAGGCAGTAAACAGGTTCATCCCGGCCCAAAGGGAAAAATCCGAGAAGCAACAGAAGAATCCATGGTATAATAGGGCATGTATGGAAGCGAAGAAACTGAACAAAAAGGCGTGGAGGAACTTCCGGAATAACAGAACACCAGAAAGCAGAGAGAGATACCAGAGAACCAGGTATGAGTACGTCAGGGTGAGAAGAGAAGCAGAGAAAAATTTTGAAAATGATATAGCAAACAAAGCCAAGACCGAACCAAAGCTACTCCACAGTCACATCAGAAGGAAAACAACAGTGAAAGAACAGGTATTGAAACTTAGAACAGGCGAGGACAGGTATACAGAGAATGACAGAGAGGTGTGTGAGGAACTCAACAAGAGGTTCCAGGAGGTCTTCACAATAGAACAAGGTGAGGTCACTGTGCTAGGAGAAAGGGAGGTAAACCAGGCGGCCTTGGAGGAGTTCGAAATTACGAGAGAGGAGGTCAAGAGACACCTGCTGGATCTGGATGTTAGAAAGGCAGTTGGTCCAGATGGGATCTCACCATGGGTACTGAAAGAGTGTGCAGAGGCACTTTGCCTGCCACTCTCCATAGTGTATAGTAAGTCACTAGAGACGGGAGACCTACCAGAAATATGGAAGACGGCGAATGTGGTCCCAATATACAAAAAGGGCGACAGACAAGAGGCACTGAACTACAGGCCAGTGTCCTTGACTTGTATACCATGCAAGGTGATGGAGAAGATCGTGAGAAAAAACCTGGTAACACATCTGGAGAGAAGGGACTTCGTGACAAATCGCCAACATGGATTCAGGGAGGGTAAATCTTGCCTTACAGGCTTGATAGAATTCTACGATCAGGTGACACAGATTAAGCAAGAAAGAGAGGGCTGGGCGGACTGCATTTTCTTGGATTGTCGGAAAGCCTTTGACACAGTACCGCATAAGAGGCTGGTACATAAGCTGGAGAGACAGGCAGGTGTAGCTGGTAAGGTGCTCCAGTGGATAAGGGAGTATCTAAGCAATAGGAAGCAGAGAGTTACGGTGAGGGGTGAGACCTCCGATTGGCGTGAAGTCACCAGTGGAGTCCCACAGGGCTCTGTACTCGGTCCTATCTTGTTTCTGATATATGTAAATGATCTCCCGGAGGGTATCGATTCATTTCTCTCAATGTTTGCGGACGATGCTAAAATTATGAGAAGGATTAAAACAGAAGAGGACTGTTTGAGGCTTCAAGAAGACCTAGACAAGCTGAAGGAATGGTCGAACAAATGGTTGTTAGAGTTTAACCCAACCAAATGTAATGTAATGAAGATAGGTGTAGGGAGCAGGAGGCCAGATACAAGGTATCATCTGGGAGAGGAAATTCTTCAGGAGTCAGAGAAGGAAAAAGACTTGGGGGTTGATATCACGCCAGACCTGTCTCCTGCAGCACATATCAAGCGGATAACATCAGCGGCATATGCCAGGCTGGCCAACATACGAACGGCATTCAGAAACTTGTGTAAAGAATCATTCAGAACTTTGTATACCACATATGTCAGGCCAATCCTGGAGTATGCAGCCCCAGCATGGAGTCCATATCTAGTCAAGGATAAGACTAAACTGGAAAAGGTTCAAAGGTTTGCCACCAGACTAGTACCCGAGCTGAGAGGTATGAGCTACGAGGAGAGACTCCGGGAAGTAAACCTCACTTCGCTGGAAGACAGAAGAGTTAGGGGGGACATGATCACCACATTCAAGATTCTGAAGGGGATTGATAGGGTAGATAAAGACAGTCTATTTAACACAAGGGGAACACGCACAAGGGGACACAGGTGGAAACTGAGTGCCCAAATGAGCCACAGAGATATTAGAAAGAACTTTTTTAGTGTCAGAGTGGTTGACAAATGGAATGCATTAGGAAGTGATGTGGTGGAGGCTGACTCCATACACAGTTTCAAGTGTAGATATGACAGAGCCCGATAGGCTCATGAATCTGTACACCTGTTGATTGACGGTTGAGAGGCGGGACCAAAGAGCCAGAGCTCAACCCCCGCAAACATAACTAGGTGAGTACAACTAGGTGAGTACAACACACACACACCCTGACAACACACACACACACACCCTGACAACACACACACACACACTGACAACACACACACACACACTGACAACACACACAAACACACCCTGACAACACACACAAACACACCCTGACAACACACACAAACACACTAACAACACACAAACACACTAACAACACACACAAACACACTAACAACACACAAACACACACTGACAACACACACACACACACACTGACAACACACACAAACACACTAACAACACACAAACACACTAACAACACACAAACACACACTGACAACACACACACACACACACTGACAACACACACAAACACACTAACAACACACAAACACACTAACAACACACACAAACACACTAACAACACACACAAACACACACTGACAACACACACACACACTGACAACACACACACACACACACTGACAACACACACACACACTGACAACACACACACACACTGACAACTATTATATAGACTGTGGGTTGGTTGGTGTAGTCGTCGTTGATCCTCCTCTACGGACAACCCAACCCACAACTCGGTAGAGTGCTTATACTAGGAGATCACCCTTGGCTCTTCTGGCTCTTGGAGAGGGGCTCAACGTCACACGTTCAGGGGATGCGGCTCCAACACTTAGCCTCGTCGTCACGTGCACACACCCACTCGAGCCGCTGTGACTCCCCACTCTCTCCTTATGAGATATGATCTCCTCAATCCCCCTATGACTTACTAGTATTACCTCCTACCCTGTCCACAGCAGTGGTTCATGGTTCTTTCTCTCTCTCTCTCTCCTTCTTTACTACCTCCTGGGAAGCCTCACTAGGACAAGGGCAAACACCAGCAAATTGTGACACATTTACTGAAGAAAGCACATACACGATACATACACACATATAATAATAATGAATCCTATACTCTATAATATCACAATCAGGTTGCACTCCAATACCATCAGAACTCTATTATCAGCTTATCAAGTGGTACCCTACCTCCTGGTTCACCACCTGATACTATTAACCTCCTCAAGTTGGTCAAGCCTACACACTGTTGCACCATCAGCAAGATAACATATATATATAGAAAATCAGCATTTGAATGCAATAACATATACCAGTACAGATGTTCATTGATACTTCAGTATAAAAAAACTCCTTGACGCAAGAATGCCAACAGTCACTCACCTCTCACTGCGTCTTGCACGCTAATGACAACCAAACACTATCAACTCCCTATAAGTAATCCACCAGAACTTCCCCTTCCACCTCTGGAAGTTCACTACCCTATTTCTTTAGGTTCTTCCGGGCTTCACTACCAGGATCCTCTGCAGCTCCTCCAGGCTGCTATCATGAAGTTTCCTTGAGCAACTACGGTGCTTCACCCTTCTGCTAGGCTCCTCCACAGCTCTCTTGGCTGCTACACCATGAAGTTTCCTCGAGTAACTATGGTGCTTCACCACCTCTACAGAAGCACGTGACACTCCTCTGCACTGCTGCTTCTCCTCACAGCTCGAGGTCCTCTGCTCCACTACCTTGGAGTCTCATTAGCTACATCATCTGCTGGCTTCGAAGTTCTCAGCAACTTCTTCCCCAAAAGACAAACCTGCAACCCATCGACACTCCAATAAAATGTTCCCCTTTAACACATAAACAAAAATAACCACACAATATGCTTGCCTCAAACCTCTATCTGTCCTCTACATACAGTGAGAGTGGACTCCCCCGTTTTGGGCGGGTCCATACTCCACCTCGCCTGGCGGCGGTGTCCTCACTCGCTGGGAGGGTCTTCCTCCATCCGGAGCCGGCTCCCTCAGTCGTCCGCCAGCGCTCAGAGAGGACGGACGTCGCTCCGTGTTCCTCCCTCTTCACTCTCCTATTTCAGGCCTTCTGCCTTATTAAAACATGTCTAACTTATAAATAAACATCGCTACTGTCGCTGGGCACACGACCAACTACAATGCAATCACTATGAACTGGCGTATATCGTGCTTACCACAGATTAACTGGTCGAGGGCGCTTTTCCTCTGACGGCGTCTGGTCAGGGCGCTCCACACAGCCCACAATAATGCCTCCGGGCGGCTTAATATTCACTAATTATCGTCCACGACTTGAGACCACACGTCCCCAGCTCGATTCCACAGCTGGCACGTCTGCACACTTCTCTTCTCTTAGAGATATATCACTAGGGGTTCCCTTCTGACGGGAGCTCAACGAAGCGCGGCTTTCCCCTGCGATGTCTGGCACTCAAGTGAGGTCAAGGTCCTCCAGAAGCGAGCCTCAAGCCTCCAGCAAAATGTCCACATCTCCTAGCCAGTCATTTATCTATTTTCTTCTGCATTGCCCATAATCTCAAACTGTTACACATATCCAACCAACTATTTTACATATGCGTTATCACCTCAATACTTGCTAGACCTTCTAGTTAGGTCAGGCTTGCTGAATAACTCTCAAGAAGGGAGACTCGTTTCTCCTGCAGGCTGAGATCATAACACTCCCCTCCCCTTATTTTTGAGAGTTATTCTAGTGGCTAGGCTCGGGATAATACATCCGCCACCACACTGTCTCGTTCTTCAACCGATTGGTTCGAACGGTTGATCTGCTTACGTACTCCCTTAGGAGTCTACAATTAGTTCGTTGCTCCTTGCAACATCTGGCTCACAACTCGCCAGAAACATGATCTTCTCATAAACGATCTGACTTATCTGGCACCTGTTGGCTAGGCTGTCCTCCTTGGACGCCTGCACTCCATCGTTCCACTCTACTTATTGTCTCCACCCTCCGTTTCCTCGTCTTCTCTTCACGTCCAGAGTCAGACATCTACTGTCTGTACCTCCTCTGTCGTCTTCACTCTTCCATCTACTGCCATTATACTTTCGTCTCCTGTCATCATACTTCACTCCATCGTCTTCACCGACGCTCCTCCCTTTCGTCTCCTCATATATCCGAGACCTCATCCTGTTTGACCTCCATCGAGTCCTCGGCTTTCTTCTATTCCTCCATGCTTGCATCATCATCCTCTTCCCACACTTCTCACCTCTATACAACTCCATTTCTTCTCCTTCAACTCTTCTTCTTTCCCTCAAAGTTTCTCCGAGCGCTGTGCTACATCCAACAGCACTCGACCGTACATGTCGCTTTACCTCTCCTTGTGTGCTCGTAAGCATCTCTCCACACATACTGTCTCTTCTCATTTCACCTTCTCGGTTACTACTCTTCTTCACTATCTTTTCTTCAGGTTTTCTGTGAAACACGTCAACTCCTGACACCTCAAACAACTTAACTCTACTATCCAGATGCCTCTGTGCTCGTGGACAACTTGACGTTCTACTTCCGTCCTCAGTCTGTCCACATCTTTCCTCATTCCCACTCAGCACAGTTGCATTCGCCTTCCGACTCTTAATTTCAGCAGTCCGGGCTCTACTCAGGTCCGCTCCCTTCACAGTATTCTTCTTCGGCTGGGCCATCTTCACTTTTGACCTCACCGAGACTTCATTTTTCTGGGCTGGACCTTCATCAAACAGCCGTGCTATATCTACATCGATCTCTTCCACTGGCTGAATCGACACTGTCTCACCTTCTCCAGTGTCTTCCTCGTCGGCCACCTCTGCCTTCGTCACTACCGAGACAGGGTACTCAATGGCTTGGCGGTCTCCTGACTCATCCCCTCGGATGTCAGTCAGGTTCACACTCTCAGGTGTCCCACACGTGCCGTGGCCTTCTGGGCACTCCTCTGGCACAGTCTCCGCTATGACTCTTGTCAACACCTTTGTCCCGCACAAGTCATTCCCCAGGATCACTTGGACTCCTGGAACAGGTATGTCGGGGCATACTCCCAACATCACCTCCGCCGACACATATTCCGACCTTAGCTGGACAGTACATACGGGCATGTCACTCTCAGACAATAACCCATATACTTTCATCTTCCCACTGCCAGCTAACCGTCGACCATTCCCAATCAGGCTTCTCGTAATCAAGCTCTGATTAGCTCCGGTATCTCTTAAGATACCAACTTCTACTTCAGGTTGGCTTCCTATTCTGATCCAACCTTTGCTCATGAACGGCCTATACCTCTCGTTCACTAAGTTCGCTCTCTGTGGTTTGTCTCGGAACACATTAGTATATTTACCTCGGGGGTCACACATGGCCAGGGTCACAACTCTCTTGCCCTGCCGACAATCTCGCATCACGTGACCCAATCCGTTACAATTGTAACATCTCATCTGGGAAAAGTCTCTTCTATATGTCCCAGAGTAGCTCTGACTCTGCCCACTCGTATTGGAGTTCCTCGGGCCAGACGTACTACTCGTACTCTGTGGAGCTTTACTGGACTCTTGATTTCCTGGATAACGATTAGTTTCTCGTTTAGCTCCTCCATCTTCACTTTCAGACGAAGTGCGCGACCTACTCTTCTGAGTTTTAGGGTACTTACTTTTATCTGCCCATTTATCAAAATTTTTCTCACCCCAGACTCTTCTGGGTCTTTCGTAATTTCTTCCTCCCCAGACTCCATTGGATCTGCCATTGCTGCGTCTCACCTCATTCTGCACTCTGTTCTCTCTTAAGCTCTTGTACGCTTCAGTAATCATATCCGCCCTATCTGCGGCATCTTTCACCTCCATTATCCCTGCTTCTTGGATCTTGAACTTTGTTTCGGGATGCATCATCTCCAAGAACTTCTCCATGACCATCAGTTGCTTCAGGTCAGCATAAGATCCAACTCCAGCAGCCTCAATCCACTTCTGGAATCGTCTTTCCAGATCCCTTGCTGTCTCAGCAAACGTACATGCTCCAACTTTGATCATTTCTCTGAAGCGCTTTCTATAAGCTTCTGGGGTTAACTGAAACGAGCGCAATATGCTGCTCTTTACTGTGGCGTAATCCTGGCACTCTTCCAGTGACAATTGGGTGTATGCCTCCCTGGCTGCACCGGTCAATCTTAACTGGACCAGCTGGGCCCATTCCTCCTGTGGCCACTCCTTGATACTGGCTACTTTCTCAAAGTGCTCGAAAAAGCTCTCTGCCTCTTCGGGAACAAACAAGGGAATGTCCTTCTCCCTAACCCTAACATCTGGTGGGTGTGATACCTGGGTGGTGCTCTCTGGCAACCCATGTTCAATCCTTTGCTCAGCCAAGGTTCTGTTCGCTTCTATCTGCATTTGTTTTGTTCTCTCTTTTTCTTTTTCGACCTCTAGTCTTGCTTTCTCTTTTTCTTTCTCTTGTTCCAACTCCAGTTCCCTTACTCTGGTTTTCTCTTTTTCTACTTCCAGTTTGGTTTTCTCTTTTTCTACTTCCAGTCTGGTTTTCTCTTTTTCCTTCTCGGCTTCATTTTTCATCTGCAGTTCTAATTTCATCTTTTCCAGCTGGAACTGTCTCTCCTTGTCCTCACGCTGCATCTGGAGCTCTAACTGGAATCTCTCCAAGCTCCTATTCCGGCTACTCCTACTACTGCGGCTACTCTTGCTGCTCCTACTCGATCCCTGGGATCTCACTTCATCCTGCCCATCATCCTCCTTTCTACTTTCAGCTCCTTCCTGGGCTCCTTGTTCTGCTGCTTCATTTTTGGCTCTTAACTGCCTCAGGATCTCATCCTTCATCCCAGCTACTTTAGATGCTTTCAACCTGATGCCACATTTTTCTGCTATTTGTTTCAATTGATCCCTCGTGCAACCTTCCAAGTCCTCAGGCTTGCCTGACTCCACAAACGCTTGCACCTTATCCATCTTGTCCTGTGAGTCTTCCCAAGAGAGAGAATATACACCTGCGGTCACACAGTTTATCTATTTCAGCAAGGGTGTACAAATCCACTTTTGGACAGGGTGTGGGTGTGTCAGTTCACTCTCCCGGACACAGGCCCCCAATTTATTATATAGACTGTGGGTTGGTTGGTGTAGTCGTCGTTGATCCTCCTCTACGGACAACCCAACCCACAACTCGGTAGAGTGCTTATACTAGGAGATCACCCTTGGCTCTTCTGGCTCTTGGAGAGGGGCTCAACGTCACACGTTCAGGGGATGCGGCTCCAACACTTAGCCTCGTCGTCACGTGCACACACCCACTCGAGCCGCTGTGACTCCCCACTCTCTCCTTATGAGATATGATCTCCTCAATCCCCCTATGACTTACTAGTATTACCTCCTACCCTGTCCACAGCAGTGGTTCATGGTTCTTTCTCTCTCTCTCTCTCCTTCTTTACTACCTCCTGGGAAGCCTCACTAGGACAAGGGCAAACACCAGCAAATTGTGACACATTTACTGAAGAAAGCACATACACGATACATACACACATATAATAATAATGAATCCTATACTCTATAATATCACAATCAGGTTGCACTCCAATACCATCAGAACTCTATTATCAGCTTATCAAGTGGTACCCTACCTCCTGGTTCACCACCTGATACTATTAACCTCCTCAAGTTGGTCAAGCCTACACACTGTTGCACCATCAGCAAGATAACATATATATATAGAAAATCAGCATTTGAATGCAATAACATATACCAGTACAGATGTTCATTGATACTTCAGTATAAAAAAACTCCTTGACGCAAGAATGCCAACAGTCACTCACCTCTCACTGCGTCTTGCACGCTAATGACAACCAAACACTATCAACTCCCTATAAGTAATCCACCAGAACTTCCCCTTCCACCTCTGGAAGTTCACTACCCTATTTCTTTAGGTTCTTCCGGGCTTCACTACCAGGATCCTCTGCAGCTCCTCCAGGCTGCTATCATGAAGTTTCCTTGAGCAACTACGGTGCTTCACCCTTCTGCTAGGCTCCTCCACAGCTCTCTTGGCTGCTACACCATGAAGTTTCCTCGAGTAACTATGGTGCTTCACCACCTCTACAGAAGCACGTGACACTCCTCTGCACTGCTGCTTCTCCTCACAGCTCGAGGTCCTCTGCTCCACTACCTTGGAGTCTCATTAGCTACATCATCTGCTGGCTTCGAAGTTCTCAGCAACTTCTTCCCCAAAAGACAAACCTGCAACCCATCGACACTCCAATAAAATGTTCCCCTTTAACACATAAACAAAAATAACCACACAATATGCTTGCCTCAAACCTCTATTTGTCCTCTACATACAGTGAGAGTGGACTCCCCCGTTTTGGGCGGGTCCATACTCCACCTCGCCTGGCGGCGGTGTCCTCACTCGCTGGGAGGGTCTTCCTCCATCCGGAGCCAGGCTCCCTCAGTCGTCCGCCAGCGCTCAGAGAGGACGGACGTCGCTCCGTGTTCCTCCCTCTTCACTCTCCTATTTCAGGCCTTCTGCCTTATTAAAACATGTCTAACTTATAAATAAACATCGCTACTGTCGCTGGGCACACGACCAACTACAATGCAATCACTATGAACTGGCGTATATCGTGCTTACCACAGATTAACTGGTCGAGGGCGCTTTTCCTCTGACGGCGTCTGGTCAGGGCGCTCCACACAGCCCACAATAATGCCTCCGGGCGGCTTAATATTCACTAATTATCGTCCACGACTTGAGACCACACGTCCCCAGCTCGATTCCACAGCTGGCACGTCTGCACACTTCTCTTCTCTTAGAGATATATCACTAGGGGTTCCCTTCTGACGGGAGCTCAACGAAGCGCGGCTTCCCCCTGCGATGTCTGGCACTCAAGTGAGGTCAAGGTCCTCCAGAAGCGAGCCTCAAGCCTCCAGCAAAATGTCCACATCTCCTAGCCAGTCATTTATCTATTTTCTTCTGCATTGCCCATAATCTCAAACTGTTACACATATCCAACCAACTATTTTACATATGCGTTATCACCTCAATACTTGCTAGACCTTCTAGTTAGGTCAGGCTTGCTGAATAACTCTCAAGAAGGGAGACTCGTTTCTCCTGCAGGCTGAGATCATAACACAACACACACACACACTGACAACACACACACACACTGACAACACACACACACACACTGACAACACACACACACACTGACAACACACACACACACTGACAACACACACACACACTGACAACACACACACACACTGACAACACACACACACACACTGACAACACACACAAACACACCCTGGATATGTCTGGGTCGAGGAAGGGGGCGCACCTATCATGCGCGCTCTGTTAAAATCGTGCCATTTACCGGAATGTCTTAGGACTACAGCCAAGGATTGCTGATTACAGACGTCACAAAGTGCACAGTGACCCGTTGAAAACAGTCATTAACAATGGAACTGTGTGTTAAATAGAGAATAAACGGGAGACGACGTGGAGGCAGTGCCACGAGGCTCTGTGTACATGCGTGTAGGCGATATATGGAAAAAATAGTGAACAGTGATTCGTGGAACAGTGAAGTGGAACGGGTATCACAACACAAATATAAGTTGAAAGTGTAGGAGAATCGTGCATAGAATATTAGAAATATAGAATATTAGAAGTATAGCATAGTGGTAAGAGACGGCATCAGCTAGGCTGTGTGTACACCAGCCACGAGGCGTACCCCAGGGCGCGTACCCCAGGGCACGTCCCTCAGTGATAATATACGGACAATATATAGTGTAATATGGAAATGTGGATCTAGGAATTAGTAATAAAGTGATTGGATACCATTGCAAGCCGGAAATTAGGCAGAAAATTCCTTGTAATAATACAGGCAAATAATAAATCAGTGTTATAAATCTAGTAACTGGAAACTGGTGGCATCATCCAACGTCCAACAGCCTGGTTGACCAGACCAGCTACGAGGAGGCCTGGTCGACGACCGGGCCGCGGGGTTGCCGACCCCCGAATCACCTCAAGGTAACCCCAAGGTAACCATCATCCTGGGACAACAAGGTGCTCAACTGTACCGCACCAGGGACCAGCTTCGCTACCCTACGCTAAGTACCTGCCTTAAAGTTTGAACAAAATAACATACATAATATTACAAATATATGGTATACATAAAATATTAAATATATACATTATAAAGAGTAAAGTTACTGAAATCAACAAGTGATCCATACAGTGAAGCACAAATACAATACATCAGACAATGGAGAGGTGTGGCGAGTGTTGGGAAGTATTGGTAAGACGTACTGTAGGCGTCAAGTGTTGCATCTGTAACATAAGATTTCACCTGGGCTGTGCAGAAGTATCTCCAGAATGCACAAACAGGCAAGGAATTTACTGGGTTTACAAAGATGACAGGTTAATGTGCGAGAATGACTAAACTGATGAAAAACATTCCCGAGTCACAGAGATAATCATTCACAGACAAGCTACCAGTGATATATGAGGACTGGGAGAAGACAACACTGGATAACGACCAAAACTCAGGAACAGGTAGTTTAGAAAACCGCAGCAGTAGTGTGGAGGGAGAGGGTATTGTGGTACACAACAACAGCAATATTACAGAGCCAGGTAATATATACAATGAGAGCAACAGTGAGACAGAGTGCATAAATGAAGGACTTGGCACGAAAAACGGAGATGGCTCCAATAAAAAGGTAGACAAGACAGACACAGGTAGAAATACCCTGAAAAAAGTAAAAACTGAAAATATTTGAAAATTCTACGCTCAAGAAATATACAAATATAGAAAATTAGGAGCAAAATACAATTTTCTGCATCCTCGAAAATGCAGGAACATGTTGGCGAGGGGTACATGCCGTTTTGGAAAATGTTGGTGAGGGGTACATGCTGTTTTGGAACATGTTGGCGAGGGGTACATGCTGTTTTGGAACATGTTGGTGAGGGGTACATGCTGTTTTGGAACATGTTGGCGAGGGGTACATGCCGTTTTGGAACATGTTGGCGAGGGGTACATGCCGTTTTGGAACATGTTGGCGAGGTGTACTTGCCGTTTTGGAACATGTTGGCGAGGGGTACATGCTGTTTTGGAACATGTTGGCGAGGGGTACATGCCGTTTTGGAACATGTTGGCGAGGGGTACATGCTGTTTTGGAACATGTTGGCGAGGGGTACATGCTGTTTTGGAACATGTTGGTGAGGGGTACATGCTGTTTTGGAACATGTTGGTGAGGGGTACATGCCGTTTTGGAACATGTTGGCGAGGGGTACATGCTGTTTTGGAACATGTTGGTGAGGGGTACATGCTGTTTTGGAACATGTTGGCGAGGGGTACATGCCGTTTTGGAACATGTTGGCGAGGGGTACATGCCGTTTTGGAACATGTTGGCGAGGTGTACTTGCCGTTTTGGAACATGTTGGCGAGGGGTACATGCTGTTTTGGAACATGTTGGCGAGGGGTACATGCCGTTTTGGAACATGTTGGCGAGGTGTACTTGCCATTTTGGAACATGTTGGCGAGGGGTACATGCTGTTTTGGAACATGTTGGCGAGGGGTACATGCCGTTTTGGAACATGTTGGCGAGGTGTACTTGCCATTTTGGAACATGTTGGCGAGGGGTACATGCCGTTTTGGAACATGTTGGCGAGGTGTACTTGCCATTTTGGAACATGTTGGCGAGGGGTACATGCCGTTTTGGAACATGTTGGCGAGGTGTACTTGCCATTTTGGAACATGTTGGCGAGGGGTACATGCTGTTTTGGAACATGTTGGCGAGGGGTACATGCCGTTTTGGAACATGTTGGCGAGGTGTACTTGCCATTTTGGAACATGTTGGCGAGGGGTACATGCTGTTTTGGAACATGTTGGTGAGGGGTACATGCTGTTTTGGAACATGTTGGTGAGGGGTACATGCTGTTTTGGAACATGTTGGCGAGGGGTACATGCCGTTTTGGAACATGTTGGTGAGGGGTACATGCTGTTTTGGAACATGTTGGTGAGGGGTACATGCCGTTTTGGAACATGTTGGTGAGGGGTACATGCTGTTTTGGAACATGTTGGCGAGGGGTACATGCCGTTTTGGAACATGTTGGCGAGGTGTACTTGCCGTTTTGGAACATGTTGGCGAGGGGTACATGCCGTTTTGGAACATGTTGGCGAGGGGTACATGCCGTTTTGGAACATGTTGGCGAGGGGTACATGCCGTTTTGGAACATGTTGGTGAGGGGTACATGCCGTTTTGGAACATGTTGGCGAGGGGTACATGCCGTTTTGGAACATGTTGGCGAGGGTTACATGCCGTTTTGGAACAGGGTGTAGATACTTCCACCCTAAATTATGGCACAATATTTTCAATTAAGGACAAACAATGCTACAATCTTCAGTGTTCGGAATATCACGTGAGAGGTACACAGCGTTATACACGGGAAGATCGTCAATATGACACTACTGGAATTTTTTTATAGGAAGACAGAAACAGTAGAAAACAATAGCCACCTATTGTTGGCTATTAATAACGGTAGTAGGCCCAAGAGAAACAACAAACGAGAAGGGTTATTCAATAAATTCAATTTTAATAATAAAAGGATAGACTGGGAGAAAATAAACCGGGAACTTACAAACATTCAATGGGAAAATGTTTTAAGAAATATAAATCCAACACAAGGAATAGAAAAACTGACTTCTGAAGCATATGAAGTCTGTCTGAAACATGTTCCTTTGAGGAAAGCCAGAAAGAGGTCAAATGTAGAAAGAGAACGCAGACGACATTACAAAAGAGGGAAGAATTTAACGGAAATGCCTAAGCAGACACGACTCTCCATACAAAGAAGAAATAATTTAAACAGGGAGACTGAAGAAATCGAACAGAGACTGAAGCATTCCTATTAGACTGAAGAAAGGCAACTAGAACAGAAAGCAATTCAAGAAATAAAGAAAAACCAAAAATATTTCTTCACATATGCTAAATCGAAAGAAAAAAACACTGCCAGTATTGGACCTATTCATATTAGTGAAGGTTCATACACTGAGGATGACAAGAGAAATTAGTGAAATCCTAAAATAGCAGTATGAGGACATGTTTAGCACCCCGATACTCAGTATGAAAGTGAAAGATTCGGACAACTTCTTTATGAGTGATATCCAAACACCTGTAAATATAACTGATATCAACACGAGCGTGGCAGATTTTGAAAGAGAAATTGACAATATGCCCATGCACTCAGCCCCGGGTCTAGACTCATGGCATTCAATATTTATAAAGAAATGCAAAGTGCCAGTAGTACATGCACTCAGTATAGTGAGGAGGAAGAGCTTGGACACGGGGGAGATACCAGATGCGCTGAAAACAGCAGACATAGCCCCTCTATACAAGGGAGGCATTGACAAAGAATTATAGACCAGTTGTACTAACGTCCCACATAATAAAAGTATTTGAGAGAGTGATCAGGAGTCAGGTCACTAGATTCATGGAAACCAATGACCTCCACAATCCAGGCCAACATGGATTTAGAGCAGGAAGATCATGCCTCTCACAGCTACTTGAACATCGTGACAAAATCACCGAGGCATTAGAAGAAAAATAGAATGCAGATGTTGTATACACAGACTTTGCAAAGGCATTCGACAAATGTGACCATGGAGTGATTGCACACAAAATGAGGTCAATGGGTATAACTGGTAAAGTAGGACGCTGGATACTCAATTTCCTGTCGAACAGAACACAAAGAGTAGCAGTCAATCAAGTAAAATAGAGTCCGAGCGCAATTAAAAGCTCTGTACCTCAAGGTACAGTCCTTGCACCACTGCTGCTCCTTATTCTCATATCTGATAGACAAAAATACAAGTCACAGCTTGATGGAGTGGCCTGCGAGCGCTTGGAGCGGCCTGCGGGCCGCTCCAAGCAACAGCCTGGTGAACCAAACTCTCATAAGTCAAGCCTGGCCTCGCATGGGCTTGGGGAGTAGAACTCCCAGAACCCCATCAACCAGGTACCCTGACAACACACACAAACACCTTGACAACACACAAACCCCGTCTCTCTACCGTCCAGTCCAAGTGGTAACTAGGACTGGACGGTCCTATAGAGCGACGGCCTCGCTTCATGCAGGTCGGCGTTCAATCCCCGACCGTCCTAGTGGTTTGGCATCATTCCTCCCCCCCGTCTTAACCCAACTCCTTACCCTCATATCCCTTCCAAGTGCTGTACTGTACAGTAGTAATGGCTTAGTGTTTTCTCCTGATAATTACCTTACATATACACAAACACCTGAAAACACACACTGACATTAACAACATACACAAACACCTGACATACGAAGTAAACAAACAGGTAACTACACATGGGCAAAGGTCTCCAACCCAGCTCTAACCACCACAGAATTAATGACAATTGTTTAGCTTGCCTGTTTAGTATGATTCTTCGGCTATCTTAACCACTTGGAATTCATTTCGCTCCACCATAATACCGCTTCGCTGCTTGCCAAATAACAGCCGTTATCCTATTTTATCGCCTTGTTGACCATTCGCATTCGACCACCTTGCTTGTGCAACCGTGTTTTATCCCCACCCTCCCGGTGATTTAGGCAGCATGTTGGCGCAGAGCACTTGCACCTGGGGCGCCGCGGCGTCCCAGGCGGGACGGGTCATGATCAGCGCTGACACTACACCTTTGATGTGCGCGTTCCTACTCTCACCATCACACCATTGCTCACATGAATACATAGTTGCTGATGCCTCGCTGACATGGACCGCCAGGATCACATTGGGTACAGCGGAGGGCTCCTGGTGGGTAACGCTGTTGGGTATAGCGGACTGTTCTCTGTAACTGTGTTGGGCATGACGGACTGTTCTCTGTAACTCTATTGGGTATGACGGACTGTTCTGTGTAACTCTGTTGGGTATAGCGGACTGTTCTGTGTAACTCTGTTGGGTATAGCGGACTGTTCTCTGTAACTCTGTTGGGTATGACGGACTGTTCTGTGTAACTCTGTTGGGTATAGCGGACTGTTCTCTGTAACTCTGTTGGGTATGACGGACTGTTCTGTGTAACTCTGTTGGGTATAGCGGACTGTTCTGTGTAACTCTGTTGGGTATGACGGACTGTTCTCTGTAACTCTGTTGGGCATGACGGACTGTTCTCTGTAACTCTGTTGGGCATGACGGACTGTTCTCTGTAACTCTGTTGGGTATAGCGGACTGTTCTCTGTAACGCTGTTGGGCATGACGGACTGTTCTGTGTAACTCTGTTGGGTATAGCGGACTGTACTGTGTAACTCTGTTGGGTATGACGGACTGTTCTGTGTAACTCTGTTGGGTATGACGGACTGTTCTGTGTAACTCTGTTGGGCATGACGGACTGTTCTGTGTAACTCTGTTGGGTATAGCGGACTGTTCTCTGTAACTCTGTTGGGTATAGCGGACTGTTCTCTGTAACGCTGTTGGGCATGACGGACTGTTCTCTGTAACGCTGTTGGGCATGACGGACTGTTCTTTGTAACGCTGTTGGGCATGACGGACTGTTCTCTGTAACGCTGTTGGGCATGACGGACTGTTCTCTGTAACGCTGTTGGGTATAGCGGACTGTTCTGTGTAACTCTGTTGGGTATGACGGACTGTTCTCTGTAACTCTGTTGGGCATGACGGACTGTTCTCTGTAACTCTGTTGGGCATGACGGACTGTTCTCTGTAACTCTGTTGGGCATGACGGACTGTTCTCTGTAACGCTGTTGGGCATGACGGACTGTTCTCTGTAACGCTGTTGGGCATGACGGACTGTTCTCTGTAACGCTGTTGGGCATGACGGACTGTTCTCTGTAACGCTGTTGGGCATGACGGACTGTTCTCTGTAACGCTGTTGGGCATGACGGACTGTTCTCTGTAACGCTGTTGGGCATGACGGACTGTTCTCTGTAACGCTGTTGGGCATGACGGACTGTTCTCTGTAACGCTGTTGGGCATGACGGACTGTTCTCTGTAACGCTGTTGGGCATGACGGACTGTTCTCTGTAACGCTGTTGGGTATAGCGGACTGTTCTGTGTAACTCTGTTGGGCATGACGGACTGTTCTCTGTAACTCTGTTGGGCATGACGGACTGTTCTCTGTAACTCTGTTGGGCATGACGGACTGTTCTCTGTAACTCTGTTGGGCATGACGGACTGTTCTCTGTAACGCTGTTGGGCATGACGGACTGTTCTGTGTAACGCTGTTGGGCATGACGGACTGTTCTCTGTAACTCTGTTGGGCATGACGGACTGCTCTCTGTAACTCTGTTGGGCATGACGGACTGTTCTCTGTAACTCTGTTGGGCATGACGGACTGTTCTCTGTAACTCTGTTGGGCATGACGGACTGTTCTCTGTAACTCTGTTGGGCATGACGGACTGTTCTCTGTAACTCTGTTGGGCATGACGGACTGTTCTCTGTAACTGTTCGTAGTCCAACTGTATGAAACAACTGTATAAAGCAGCACCAACATTTACCACCAACAATAACCACCAACATTAACCACCAACAATAACCACCAGCATTTACCACCAACAATAACCACCAACATTTACCACCAACAATAACCACCAACAATAACCACCAACATTAACCACCAACAATAACCACCAACATTTACCACCAACATTAACCACCAACAATAACCACCAACATTAACCACCAACAATAACCACCAACATTTACCACCAACAATAACCAGCAACAATAACCACCAGCATTTACCACCAACAATAACCACCAACATTAACCACCAACATTTACCACCAACAATAACCACCAACAATAACCACCAACATTAACCACCAACAATAACCACCAACATTTACCACCAACAATAACCAGCAACAATAACCACCAGCATTTACCACCAACAATAACCACCAACATTTACCACCAACAATAACCACCAACAATAACCACCAACATTAACCACCAACAATAACCACCAACATTTACCACCAACAATAACCAGCAACAATAACCACCAGCATTTACCACCAACAATAACCACCAACATTAACCACCAACAATAACCACCAACATTTACCACCAACAATAACCACCAACAATAGCCACCAACAATAGCCACCAACAATAACCACCAACATTTACCACCAACAATAACCACCAACAATAGCCACCAACATTTACCACCAACAATAACCACCAACAATAACCACCAACATTAACCACCAACAATAACCACCAACATTTACCACCAACAATAACCACCAACAATAACCACCAGCATTTACCACCAACAATAACCACCAACATTTACCACCAACAATAACCACCAACAATAACCACCAACATTTACCACCAACAATAACCACCAACATTTACCACCAACAATAACCACCAGCATTTACCACCAACAATAACCACCAACAATAACCCCCAACAATAACCACCAGCATTTACCACCAACAATAACCACCATCATTTACCACCAACAATAACCACCAACAATAACCCCAACAATAACCACCAACAATAACCACCAACATTTACCACCAACAATAACCACCAACAATAACCACCAACAATAACCACCAGCATTTACCACCAATAATAACCACCATCATTTACCACCAACAATAACCACCAACAATAACCCCCAACAATAACCACCAACATTTACCACCAACAATAACCACCAACAATAACCACCAACAATAACCACCAGCATTTACCACCAACAATAACCACCATCATTTACCACCAACAATAACCACCAACAATAACCCCCAACAATAACCACCAACAATAACCACCAACATTTACCACCAACAATAGCCACCAACAATAGCCACCAACAATAGCCACCAACAATAACCACCAACAATAACCACCAACATTTACCACCATCATTTACCACCAACAATAACCACCAACAATAACCCCCAACAATAACCACCAACAATAACCACCAACAATAACCCCCAACAATAACCACCAACAATAACCACCAACAATAACCACCAACATTTACCACCAACAATAACCACCAACAATAACCACCAACAATAACCCCCAACAATAACCACCAACATTTACCACCAACAATAACCACCAACAATAACCACCAACAATAACCCCCAACATTAACCCCCAACAATAACCACCAACAATAACCACCAACAATAACCCCCAACAATAACCACCAACAATAACCACCAACAATAACCCCCAACAATAACCCCCAACAATAACCCCCAACAATAACCACCAACAATAACCCCCAACAATAACCACCAACAATAACCACCAACAATAACCCCCAACAATAACCCCCAACAATAACCCCCAACAATAACCCCCAACAATAACCACCAACAATAACCACCAACATTTACCACCATCATTTACCACCAACAATAACCACCAACAATAACCCCCAACAATAACCACCAACAATAACCCCCAACAATAACCACCAACAATAACCCCCAACAATAACCACCAACAATAACCACCAACAATAACCACCAACATTTACCACCAACAATAACCACCAACAATAACCACCAACAATAACCCCCAACAATAACCACCAACATTTACCACCAACAATAACCACCAACAATAACCACCAACAATAACCCCCAACATTAACCCCCAACAATAACCACCAACAATAACCACCAACAATAACCCCCAACAATAACCACCAACAATAACCACCAACAATAACCCCCAACAATAACCCCCAACAATAACCACCAACAATAACCACCAACATTTACCACCAACACAGGATGTCCACAGTATGAGGTATACAGTATACCATTTATACAACACAGTATGAAGTATACCACTTCAGGGATAATCACTGATTGGACCACAGACATTGGACCCCACATTTCTCCTAACCAACATTAATAAACCACCTCTAGATACAAGGAAGATCAGCTTTAGGCTGCACAGTAAAACTTCTATAAGCAGTTTTATTGCTGCTGCTGCTGCTGCTGCTAATATCAACTGGGAGACTCAATTGGGTAACAGTGAACATCAACTCAGCAGTGCAAACATTTATTGAGAAAACTCTCAGCCTCTATAACACCCACGATCCAATGCTGACAAAACAAGTCACAACTAAAAGGTTAAACAC
Organism: Procambarus clarkii; assembly: GCF_040958095.1. Lineage (NCBI taxonomy): Eukaryota > Metazoa > Arthropoda > Malacostraca > Decapoda > Cambaridae > Procambarus > Procambarus clarkii. The sequence goes on along the minus strand of NC_091241.1, from coordinate 5,222,190 downwards.
TCCATGGCTTACAAAGGGTATACTTAAATCTATTAATAGAAAACATGACCTTGAGAAGAAGTATAGGTTAGGAGTCGTCTCCAAAGAATCGTCAAAGATTTACTCATCAATGCCGTCTAAAATAATTAGGAGAGCTAAAATAAAATATTACGAAAATAAATTTACCCAAATTAAGGGCAACATTAAGAACACATGGAGCACTATTTCCCAAATACTAGGATCAAAAAATATTTTGAATAAAAAAACAATACTCCTATTCAATAACGATGGTGTGCTTTCAGCCTCTGATGCTGCTACTGAATTCAATAGGTTCTTCTCATCCATTGGGACATTCCTTGCTAATGATATTCCATCCTCCTGTACTAATGTTAAAGACTACCTTACAAGTAATTATCCAGTCTCTCTATATCTAACTCCCGCTAATTCCACTGATGTTAATGAGATAATTCTTTCCCTTAAAACAAAGTCAAGTGCCTTTGAGGAGATACCAACTCTTATTTACAAAAAAGCCTCCAGATTTTTAGCTCCTGCCATTGCATTGCTCTACAACGAATCACTTTAACTCCAAACCTTTCCAGATATTCTAAAAAAAAAAAGACTAACCCCAGTCCACAAATGTGGTGATCTCACTGATGTCAACAATTTCAGACCTATATCAATTCTGCCAAACTTGTCAAAAAATATTTGAAAAACTAATCTACAAGCAGCTTTACTCTTATCTAGCCAAAACACAATATACTTAGCTCTTGCCAATATGGCTTCAGACCCCAAAAAAGCACTAACGATGCACTTATTAGTATGATTAACTTGATATATGCAACTCTTGATAAAAATGAGTTCCCTGATGAATTATTTGTTGACCTACGTAAGGCTTTTGACACTGTCAACCACCAAAACCTTCTTCTTATATTACATCATTATGGAGTCAGAGGTCACTCCCTGCAATACCTTCAGTCTTACCTTACTGACAGGCTCCAGTATGTTTCTGTGAATAATTCCATTTCTCCCACCCTACCCATCAACATTGGTGTTCCCCAGGGCAGCATACTTGGCCCTCTCCTCTTTCTCATCTACATTAATGACCTTCCAAATGCCTCCCAACACCTCAAACCAATTTTTATTTGCTGATGACACAACCTTCATTTTCTCCAGTCCTGACCCTCTTGCTCTAAATGTCACAGTGAATATTGAACTAAATAAAGTCCATCTTCGGCTAACTGCTAACAAACTCACCCTTAACATTGTCTAAACTTTCTATATTTTGTTTGGTAATAAATCCTTAAATGAAATTAATCTAAGAAAAAACAATATCCAAATTAGTAACAAAGTTGATGGCAAATTCCTTTGTTCTCATCGATAACAAGCTGAATTTCCAGGGACACATTTTAAATACAGCAAAAAAAAAGTTTCTAAAACTGTTGGCTTTTTTTCTAAGACCAGATTATGTACCTCGCCCTGCCCTGGTGACGCTCTGTTACTCTCTCGTCAATTCTTATCTCAATTATGGTATTTGTGCTTGGGGTTCTACCACCCAAAATCATCTACGTCCTCTAATTACTCAACACAAAGTTGCTATTAAAACAATAACTCTGGCCCCAGACAGCACTTGGTACCCTTAAATATTTGAATATGTTAGATATTAAGTCACTGCACATCCTCTCATGTGTGCTCTATATATTTAAAACTCTGAGCGTTAATGTCAATCCTGACTTTAAATGCTTCTTAGAAGGTAGTAACAGAACCCATGAGCACAACACCAGAAACAAATACCTATTTTATATTCCAAGAGTACGACTTAACCAAACAAGAAATGCTCTACAAATCAAAGGAACCAGAATGTGGAATGACCTTCCTAATCATGTCAAAGGCTCTACCTCTCTCAAACAGATTAAGAGAAAAACTAAATACTACCTAATAAACTCCATGTAACCTACCTTACCCCCTAAATGTCAACCCAAGTCTTGCTATTTTCAAACAATACTGTTTGTTTGATCAAGTTGTATAATTACTGATTTCTGCCATGTTCTCCAACCCACCCCCCTTTTTCGTTTTCAACACGATTTATACTTTAAACTCAATTAGGATTAAGTTTTAGTTTAAGTGGGTTTTTTTCTCAACACCTTGCCCGAAACGCTGTGCGTATTAGTGGCTTTAGGTATTGTATGTACTGGCTCTATAAATCCAACATTATGTTTGTAACTCATCTTCTATGTATGTACTTTTACATGAATAAATATTTTGATTTTGATTTTATTTGATTTCTATAATCCTGAACTACACAGGGTGTCCACAGTATGAAGTATAATCCTGGACAACACAGGGCGTCCACAGTATGAGGTATAATCCTGGACAACACAGGGTGCCCACAGTATGAGGTATAATCCTGGACAACACAGGGTGTCCACAGTATGAAGTATAATCCTGGACAACACAGGGTGTCCACAGTATAAAGTATAATCCTGGACAACACAGGGTGTCCACAGTATGAGGTATAATCCTGGACAACACAGGGTGCCCACAGTATGAGGTATAATCCTGGACAACACAGGGTGTCCACAGTATGAAGTATAATCCTGAACTACACAGGGTGTCCACAGTATGAGGTATAATCCTGGACTACACAGGGTGTCCACAGTATGAGGTATAATCCTGGACTACACAGGGTGTCCACAGTATGAGGTATAATCCTGGACTACACAGGGTGTCCACAGTATGAGGTATAATCCTGAACTACACAGGGTGCCCACAGTATGAGGTATAATCCTGAACTACACAGGGTGCCCACAGTATGAGGTATAATCCTGAACTACACAGGGTGTCCACAGTATGAGGTATAATCCTGAACTACACAGGGTGTCCACAGTATGAGGTATAATCCTGAACTACACAGGGTGTCCACATTATGAAGTATAATCCTGGACTACACAGGGTGCCCACAGTATGAGGTATAATCCTGAACTACACAGGGTGCCCACAGTATGAGGTATAATCCTGGACTACACAGGGTGTCCACAGTATGAAGTATAATCCTGAACTACACAGGGTGCCCACAGTATGAGGTATAATCCTGGACTACACAGGGTGTCCACAGTATGAGGTATAATCCTGGACTACACAGGGTGTCCACAGTATGAGGTATAATCCTGGACTACACAGGGTGTCCACAGTATGAGGTATAATCCTGAACTACACAGGGTGCCCACAGTATGAGGTATAATCCTGAACTACACAGGGTGCCCACAGTATGAGGTATAATCCTGAACTACACAGGGTGTCCACAGTATGAGGTATAATCCTGAACTACACAGGGTGTCCACAGTATGAGGTATAATCCTGAACTACACAGGGTGTCCACATTATGAAGTATAATCCTGGACTACACAGGGTGCCCACAGTATGAGGTATAATCCTGAACTACACAGGGTGCCCACAGTATGAGGTATAATCCTGGACTACACAGGGTGTCCACAGTATGAAGTATAATCCTGAACTACACAGGGTGCCCACAGTATGAGGTATAATCCTGGACTACACAGGGTGTCCACAGTATGAGGTATAATCCTGAACTACACAGGGTGTCCACATTATGAAGTATAATCCTGGACTACACAGGGTGCCCACAGTATGAGGTATAATCCTGAACTACACAGGGTGCCCACTAAATAATAATTCCATTAAAGTCGTAAATAGTCATTATTCTGGTTGTAATCAACTTGAATGATATGTCTTCAGGAACCACAAGTTGTCTA
>NC_091241.1:5208441-5213441 GCF_040958095.1 Procambarus clarkii | reverse complement strand
ACACACACACTCCACCAGTACCCACAACACACTCCACCAGTACCCACACACACACACTCCACCAGTACCCCCACACACACACTCCACCAGTACCCCCACACACACACTCCACCAGTACCCCCACACACACACACTCCACCAGTACCCCCACACACACACTCCACCAGTACCCACACACACACTCCACCAGTACCCCCCACACACACACTCCACCAGTACCCACACACACACACTCCACCAGTACCCACACACACACACACTCCACCAGTACCCCACACACACACACACTCCACCAGTACCCCACACACACACACTCCACCAGTACCCCACACACACACACTCCACCAGTACCCCACACACACACTCCACCAGTACCCCACACACACACTCCACCAGTACCCCACACACACACTCCACCAGTACCCCACACACACTCCACCAGTACCCCACACACACACTCCACCAGTACCCCACACACACACTCCACCAGTACCCCACACACACTCCACCAGTACCCCCACACACACTCCACCAGTACCCCACACACTCCACCAGTACCCCACACACTCCACCAGTACCCCACACACACACACTCCACCAGTACCCACACACACACACTCCACCAGTACCCACACACACACACTCCACCAGTACCCACACACACTCCACCAGTACCCCCCACACTCCACCAGTACCCCACACACACACTCCATCAGTACCCCCACACACACACTCCACCAGTACCCACACACACACTCCACCAGTACCCACACACACACACACACTCCACCAGTACCCCCACACACACACTCCAACAGTACCCACACACACACACTCCACCAGTACCCACACACACACACACTCCACCAGTACCCACACACACACACACACTCCACCAGTACCCCCACACACACACTCCACCAGTACCCACACACACACACTCCACCAGTACCCACACACACACACACACTCCACCAGTACCCACACACACACACTCCACCAGTACCCACACACACTATACCAGTACCCCCCACACACACACTCCACCAGTACCCACACACACACACTCCACCAGTATCCACACACACTCCACCAGTACCCAAACACACACTCCACCAGTACCCACACACACTCCACCAGTACCCACACACACTCCACCAGTACCCACACACACTCCACCAGTACCCCCACACACACTCCACCAGTACCCCCACACACACACACTCCACCAGTACCCACACACACACACACACTCCACCAGTACCCCCCACACTCCCCAGTACCCCCACACACACACTCCACCAGTACCCCCCCACACACACTCCACCAGTACCCACACACACACACTCCACCAGTACCCACACACACACTCCACCAGTACCCCCCCCACACACACTCCACCAGTACCCCCACACACACACTCCACCAGTACCCACACACACACACTCCACCAGTACCCACACACACACACTCCACCAGTACCCACACACACACACTCCACCAGTACCCACACACACACACTCCACCAGTACCCACACACACACACTCCACCAGTATCCACACACACACACTCCACCAGTACCCACACACACACACTCCACCAGTACCCACACACACTCCACCAGTACCCACACACACTCCACCAGTACCCACACACACTCCACCAGTACCCCCACACACACACTCCACCAGTACCCCCACACACACACACTCCACCAGTACCCACACACACACACACTCCACCAGTACCCCCACACACACTCCACCAGTACCCCCACACACACTCCACCAGTACCCCCCCACACACTCTCCACCAGTACCCCCACACACACACTCCACCAGTACCCACACACACACACACTCCACCAGTACCCCCCACACTCCCCAGTACCCCCACACACACACTCCACCAGTACCCCCCCCACACACACTCCACCAGTACCCACACACACACACTCCACCAGTACCCCCACACACACACTCCACCAGTACCCACACACACACACTCCACCAGTACCCACACACACACACTCCACCAGTACCCACACACACACACTCCACCAGTACCCACACACACACACTCCACCAGTACCCACACACACACACTCCACCAGTACCCACACACACACACTCCACCAGTACCCACACACACACACTCCACCAGTACCCACACACACACACTCCACCAGTACCCACACACACACTCCACCAGTACCCCCACACACACTCCACCAGTACCCACACACACACACTCCACCAGTACCCACACACACACACTCCACCAGTACCCACACACACACACACTCCACCAGTACCCCCACACACACACTCCACCAGTACCCCCACACACACACTCCACCAGTACACCCACACACACACACTCCACCAGTACCCACACACACACACTCCACCAGTACCCCCCACACACACTCCACCAGTACCCCCACACACTCCACCAGTACCCACACACTCCACCAAGGTAAGAGCCCCCTATACTCCATGTAGAGGGTCCTGGCAAGACCTGACGTGACAAGAGAGGCCGGCTGGCAGTAGAGGCCAGAGCGGAGCAGACTCGGGCCTAAAGTAACATCCAGCGACGGCTACTAGTACACGGAGGGAGGAAGGGGGGAGGGATGTAGAAAGACATGAGTGACAGAAGCAGAGTGGCGCGTGTGAGGGGCCGAGGGGCCGCTCACAGGCACTCTGGAATGCCAGGTAAGGTCGACCAGGTAGTGCCACAAAATTAACCGCGTCCGGTGTTATACCTTCTCTACCAGTCTCTCACCCTCTCTCTCTCTCTCTACCAGTCTCTCTCACCCTCTCTCTCTCTCTACCCGTCTCTCTCACCCTCTCTCTCTCTCTACCCGTCTCTCTCACCCTCTCTCTCTCTCTCTCTACCCGTCTCTCTCACCCTCTCTCTCTCTCTCTACCCGTCTCTCTCACCCTCTCTCTCTCTCTCTACCCGTCTCTCTCACCCTCTCTCTCTCTCTCTCTACCAGTCTCTCTCACCCTCTCTCCCTCTCTACCAGTCTCTCTCACCCTCTCTCTCTCTCTACCAGTCTCTCTCACCCTCTCTCTCTCTCTACCAGTCTCTCTCACCCTCTCTCTCTCTCTACCAGTCTCTCTCACCCTCTCTCTCTCTCTCTACCAGTCTCTCTCACCCTCTCTCTCTCTCTACCAGTCTCTCTCACCCTCTCTCTCTACAAGTCTCTCTCACCCCCTCTCTCTCTCTACCAGTCTCTCTCACCCCCTCTCTCTCTCTACCAGTCTCTCTCACCCCCTCTTCTCTCTCTACCAGTCTCTCTCACCCCCCTCTCTCTCTCTACCAGTCTCTCTCACCCCCCTCTCTCTCTCTACCAGTCTCTCTCACCCCCCTCTCTCTCTCTACCAGTCTCTCTCACCCCCTCTCTCTCTACCAGTCTCTCTCACCCCCTCTCTCTCTCTAATAGTCTCTCTCACCCCCTCTCTCTCTACCAGTCTCTCTCACCCTCTCTCTCTCTCTACCAGTCTCTCTCACCCCCTCTCTCTCTACCAGTCTCTCTCACCCCCTCTCTCTCTCTAATAGTCTCTCTCACCCCCTCTCTCTCTACCAGTCTCTCTCACCCCCTCTCTCTCTCTAATAGTCTCTCTCACCCCCTCTCTCTCTCTACCAGTCTCTCTCACCCCCTCTCTCTCTACCAGTCTCTCTCACCCCCTCTCTCTCTACCAGTCTCTCTCACCCCCTCTCTCTCTACCAGTCTCTCTCACCCCCTCTCTCTCTACCAGTCTCTCTCACCCCCTCTCTCTCTACCAGTCTCTCTCACCCCCTCTCTCTCTACCAGTCTCTCTCACCCCCTCTCTCTACCAGTCTCTCTCACCCCCCCTCTCTCTCTACCAGTCTCTCTCACCCCCCCTCTCTCTCTACCAGTCTCTCTCACCCCCTCTCTCTCTACCAGTCTCTCTCACCCCCTCTCTCTCTACCAGTCTCTCTCACCCCCTCTCTCTCTACCAGTCTCTCTCACCCCCTCTCTCTCTACCAGTCTCTCTCACCCCCCCTCTCTCTACCAGTCTCTCTCACCCCCTCTCTCTACCAGTCTCTCTCACCCCCTCTCTCTACCAGTCTCTCTCACCCCCTCTCTCTACCAGTCTCTCTCACCCCCTCTCTCTACCAGTCTCTCTCACCCCCTCTCTCTACCAGTCTCTCTCTCACCCTCTCTCTACCAGTCTCTCTCTCACCCTCTCTCTACCAGTCTCTCTCTCACCCTCTCTCTACCAGTCTCTCACTCTCTCTCTCTACCAGTCTTACTCGCACGAACCTGTAACAACGTTCTAGGTCCCTGTACTTGTTGATTTTCTGGGTCTCCCTGAAGGTGGCCGCCCCGCCTCCCTCAGCTGTGCTGTAAGGTAGGAAGGTATCAGCCAAAGTAGACGCACACGTGTAGTCCCATACGACCTGTTTACCTTCCCTCCATGGCTGCAGGGTGACTCCATCTGGGCGTTTTTGGCTGTCGTCAGGTCTGCACAACTGAGGTTCCCTTTGTGCTGGGCACTCAGCTGTAGCCAAACTTCTCTTGATGTTACTGACTGCTTCATGTCTGGCAATCTTTCCCTGTGTCTTACGACAGATGAGACCATGGCTGCCGTATTGGTCTGCCTGTGCATGGCCGCAATTACACCGGTGCTCGGTGGAGATAGGGGCGGCAAGGCGCAGAGCAACACCAATACTTAGGGTCCGATGGTCCAGGCGGGTGCCAAAAGCGGAATGAGAGACTGCCAACAGGAAGTCCCCGGCATGGGGAGCTTGCACAGCTAGAAGACATGCTCTGTCCTTCCTGGAAGCTGTCTCCAGCAATGATGTGGCGATGTTTTCCACTATGGGGCTATCCCATTTGGCCTGTTTGCAGTCATTTGGAAAAGTTGGTCGAGGGGAAGAGCTGGCAAGAGTGTTCCACTCACCGGCTCCTTCTCCGAATTTGGGATCATGAATCCCAATGGAGTCTCTTAGGTATTCCAGTAGTATT
>NC_091241.1:5188441-5200941 GCF_040958095.1 Procambarus clarkii | reverse complement strand
CACGCCTCGACCTGTACTGGACCCCCTTGTACACGCCTCGACCTGTACTGGACCCTCTTGTACACGCCTCGACCTGTACTGGACCCCCCTTGAACACGCCTCGACCTGTACTGGACCCCCTTGTACAAGCCTCGACCTGTACTGGACCCCCCTTGTACACGCCTCGACCTGTACTGGACCCCCCTTGTACACGCCTCGACCTGTACTGGACCCCCCTTGTACACGCCTCGACCTGTACTGGACCCCCCTTGTACACGCCTCGACCTGTACTGGACCCCTCTTGTACACGCCTCGACCTGTACTGGACCCCTCTTGTACACGCCTCGACCTGTACTGGACCCCCCTTGTACACGCCTCGACCTCTACTGGACCCCCTTGTACACGCCTCGATCTGTACTGGACCCCCTTGTACACGCCTCGACCTGTGCTGAACCCCTTGTACACGCCTCGACCTGTACTGGACCCCCTTGTACACGCCTCGACCTGTACTGGACCCCCTTGTACACGCCTCGATCTGTACTGGACCCCCTTGTACACGCCTCGACCTGTACTGGACCCCCCTTGTACACGCCTCGACCTGTACTGGACCCCCTTGTACAAGGTATCGGCAGGCAGGTGAGGTGATTATCAGGAGAAAGAGCCAAGGCATTACGTGTTGTAGCGGGGGGGGAGGGGTCAATTAGCGAGAACTCCATCAAATTAGTGGAAGAAAAACCTTAAGTATTAATACAGTAATTCCGTCACACTACGGGAGTTAATTGCTGGCGGAGCACCTAGTGAGGAACGGCCTTTATCACACCTTATCTTTTAAGTGCAGAATAATTAGATTTATATTACGGGATGCTAGCAACAAGTTAGTTAATATATGCAGATGTTAATTGATGAGTCGTATAACATATATTAAGTAAATGTTATAATTTATCCACTTTAAACCCATTTTTTGGGAATAAATGTATTCGTTCTGGAGGAGATGTGTGATATCTCCCTAATGAGTTATTATTGAGAACTGCCGTTACTTAAACAGTTTGAACTGGAAACGGTACTGTACCATGTGGTACAGTACCGTGTACCACATAGGTACTCTGGTACCCTTGCGGTAAAAGTGGTACAGTGGTACCCCCACTCTCCTGACAATAGCTCACTGCAATACTAAGTGTATTGTTGTTGACCAAACCACACATTAGACGAAGGAGAAAAGACGTTTCGCTCCATCCTCAGCGACCCAGACTCACGAAGCAGTTACGCAAGCACTTACGAACCTGTACATCTTTTCCCAGTCTTTGGCGGCTTTGGTTACATTTATTAAACAGTTTACAAGCAAAAAACTACCTAATCAACTGTTGTTATTGTTATAAACAGCCTCCTGGTGCTTCGGAGATCAATAACTATTTAATAATTGTAAACAAAGCCGCCAAAGATTGGGAAAAGATGTACAAGTTCGTAAGTGCTTGCGTAACTGCTTCGTGAATGTAACTTCAGAACTGTTTATATTGCCTGGCATGACCACTCTGGCCAGGTAACATGACACCCTGGCCAGGTAACATGACCCCCCTCGCCAGGTAACACGACCCCCCTGGCCAGGTAACACGACCCCCCTGGCCAGGTAACACGACCCCCCTGGCCAGGTAACACGACCCCCCTGGCCAGGTAACACGACCCCCCCTGGCCAGGTAACACGACCCCCCCTGGCCAGGTAACACGACCCCCCTGGCCAGGTAACATGACCCCCCCTGGCCAGGTAACATGACCCCCCCTGGCCAGGTAACATGACCCCCCTGGCCAGGTAACACGACCCCCCTGGCCAGGTAACATGACCCCCCTGGCCAGGTAACATGACCACTCTGGCCAGGTAACATGACCCCCCTGGCCAGGTAACATGACCCCCCTGGTCAGGTAACATGACCACTCTGGCCAGGTAACACGACCCCTGGCCAGGTAACATGACCCCCTGGCCAGGTAACATGACCCCCTGGCCAGGTAACATGACCCCCTGGCCAGGTAACATGACCCCCTGGCCAAGTAACACGACCACACTGGCCAGGTAACATGACCACTCTGGCCAGGTAACATGACCCCCCTGGCCAAGTAACACGACCACACTGGCCAGGTAACATGACCCCCCTGGCCAGGTAACATGACCCCCCTGGCCAGGTAACATGACCCCCCTGGCCAGGTAACATGACCCCCCTGGCCAGGTAACATGACCCCCCTGGCCAGGTAACATGACCCCCCTGGCCAAGTAACACGACCACACTGGCCAGGTAACATGACCACACTGGCCAGGTAACATGACCCCCCTGGCCAAGTAACACGACCACTCTGGCCAAGTAACACGACCACACTGGCCAGGTAACACGACCACTCTGGCCAGGTAACATGACCACTCTGGCCAGGTAACATGACCCCCCTGGCCAGGTAACACGACCACACTGGCCAGGTAACATGACCCCCCTGGCCAGGTAACATGACCCCCCTGGCCAAGTAACACGACCACACTGGCCAGGTAACACGACCACTCTGGCCAGGTAACATGACCACACTGGCCAGGTAACACGACCACTCTGGCCAGGTAACATGACCACTCTGGCCAGGTAACATGACCACACTGGCCAGGTAACATGACCACACTGGCCAGGTAACATGACCCCCTGGCCAGGTAACATGACCACACTGGCCAGATAACATGACCCCCCTGGCCAGGTAACATGACCACACTGGCCAGGTAACATGACCACACTGGCCAGGTAACACGACCACACTGGCCAGATAACATGACCCCCCTGGCCAGGTAACATGACCACACTGGCCAGGTAACATGACCACACTGGCCAGGTAACACGACCACACTGGCCAGATAACATGACCCCCCTGGCCAGGTAACATGACCACACTGGCCAGGTAACATGACCACACTGGCCAGATAACATGACCCCCCTGGCCAGGTAACATGACCACACTGGCCAGGTAACATGACCACACTGGCCAGATAACATGACCCCCCTGGCCAGGTAACATGACCACACTGGCCAGGTAACATGACCACACTGGCCAGGTAACATGACCACACTGGCCAGGTAACATGACCACACTGGCCAGGTAACATGACCACACTGGCCAGGTAACATGACCCCCCTGGCCAGGTAACATGACCACACTGGCCAGGTAACACGACCACACTGGCCAGGTAACACGACCACACTGGCCAGGTAACATGACCACACTGGCCAGGTAACATGACCACACTGGCCAGGTAACATGACCACACTGGCCAGGTAACACGACCACTCTGGCCAAGTAACACGACCACACTGGCCAGGTAACACGACCACACTGGCCAGGTAACACGACCACACTGGCCAGGTAACACGACCACACTGGCCAGGTAACATGACCACACTGGCCAGGTAACATGACCACACTGGCCAGGTAACACGACCACTCTGGCCAAGTAACACGACCACACTGGCCAGGTAACACGACCACTCTGGCCAAGTAACATGACCACTCTGGCCAAGTAACACGACCACACTGGCCAGGTAACACGACCACTCTGGCCAAGTAACACGACCACACTGGCCAGGTAACACGACCACTCTGGCCAAGTAACACGACCACTCTGGCCAAGTAACACGACCACACTGGCCAGGTAACACGACCACTCTGGCCAAGTAACACGACCACTCTGGCCAAGTAACACGACCACACTGGCCAGGTAACATGACCACTCTGGCCAAGTAACATGACCACTCTGGCCAAGTAACATGACCACACTGGCCAGGTAACACGACCACTCTGGCCAAGTAACACGACCACACTGGCCAGGTAACACGACCACTCTGGCCAAGTAACACGACCACACTGGCCAAGTAACATGACCACACTGGCCAGGTAACACGACCACACTGGCCAGGTAACACGACCACTCTGGCCAAGTAACACGACCACACTGGCCAAGTAACACGACCACACTGGCCAGGTAACATGACCACACTGGCCAGGTAACATGACCACACTGGCCAGGTAACACGACCACACTGGCCAGGTAACACGACCACACTGGCCAGGTAACATGACCACTCTGGCCAGGTAACACGACCACACTGGCCAGGTAACACGACCACACTGGCCAGGTAACACGACCACTCTGGCCAGGTAACATGACCACTCTGGCCAGGTAACATGACCACTCTGGCCAGGTAACACGACCACACTGGCCAGGTAACACGACCACACTGGCCAGGTAACACGACCACACTGGCCAAGTAACACGACCACTCTGGCCAGGTAACATGACCACTCTGGCCAGGTAACATGACCACTCTGGCCAGGTAACACGACCACACTGGCCAAGTAACACGACCACTCTGGCCAGGTAACACGACCACACTGGCCAGGTAACACGACCACTCTGGCCAAGTAACACGACCACTCTGGCCAAGTAACACGACCACACTGGCCAGGTAACACGACCACTCTGGCCAAGTAACACGACCACACTGGCCAGGTAACATGACCACACTGGCCAGGTAACACGACCACTCTGGCCAAGTAACACGACCACACTGGCCAGGTAACATGACCACACTGGCCAGGTAACACGACCACTCTGGCCAAGTAACACGACCACACTGGCCAAGTAACACGACCACTCTGGCCAAGTAACACGACCACACTGGCCAGGTAACACGACCACTCTGGCCAAGTAACATGACCACACTGGCCAGGTAACACGACCACTCTGGCCAAGTAACATGACCACTCTGGCCAGGTAACACGACCACTCTGGCCAAGTAACATGACCACTCTGGCCAAGTAACATGACCACACTGGCCAAGTAACACGACCACACTGGCCAAGTAACATGACCACTCTGGCCAGGTAACACGACCACTCTGGCCAAGTAACACGACCACTCTGGCCAAGTAACATGACCACTCTGGCCAGGTAACACGACCACTCTGGCCAGGTAACACGACCACTCTGGCCAAGTAACATGACCACACTGGCCAAGTAACACGACCACACTGGCCAAGTAACATGACCACACTGGCCAGGTAACACGACCACTCTGGCCAAGTAACACGACCACTCTGGCCAAGTAACATGACCACTCTGGCCAGGTAACACGACCACTCTGGCCAAGTAACACGACCACTCTGGCCAGGTAACACGACCACTCTGGCCAGGTAACACGACCACTCTGGCCAAGTAACACGACCACTCTGGCCAAGTAACATGACCACTCTGGCCAGGTAACACGACCACTCTGGCCAAGTAACACGACCACTCTGGCCAGGTAACACGACCACTCTGGCCAAGTAACACGACCACTCTGGCCAAGTAACACGACCACTCTGGCCAGGTAACATGACCACTCTGGCCAAGTAACATGACCACTCTGGCCAGGTAACACGACCACTCTGGCCAAGTAACATGACCACACTGGCCAGGTAACACGACCACTCTGGCCAAGTAACATGACCACACTGGCCAGGTAACACGACCACTCTGGCCAAGTAACACGACCACTCTGGCCAGGTAACACGACCACTCTGGCCAAGTAACATGACCCCCCTGGCCAGGTAACACGACCACTCTGGCCAAGTAACATGACCACACTGGCCAGGTAACACGACCACTCTGGCCAAGTAACACGACCACTCTGGCCAAGTAACACGACCACACTGGCCAAGTAACACGACCACTCTGGCCAGGTAACACGACCACACTGGCCAGGTAACACGACCACTCTGGCCAAGTAACACGACCACTCTGGCCAAGTAACACGACCACTCTGGCCAAGTAACACGACCACTCTGGCCAAGTAACACGACCACACTGGCCAGGTAACACGACCACACTGGCCAGGTAACATGACCACTCTGGCCAGGTAACACGACCACACTGGCCAGGTAACACGACCACACTGGCCAAGTAACACGACCACTCTGGCCAAGTAACACGACCACACTGGCCAGGTAACACGACCACTCTGGCCAAGTAACACGACCACACTGGCCAGGTAACACGACCACTCTGGCCAAGTAACACGACCACACTGGCCAGGTAACACGACCACTCTGGCCAAGTAACACGACCACTCTGGCCAGGTAACACGACCACTCTGGCCAAGTAACATGACCACACTGGCCAGGTAACACGACCACTCTGGCCAAGTAACACGACCACACTGGCCAAGTAACACGACCACTCTGGCCAAGTAACACGACCACACTGGCCAGGTAACACGACCACTCTGGCCAAGTAACACGACCACACTGGCCAGGTAACACGACCACTCTGGCCAAGTAACATGACCACACTGGCCAAGTAACACGACCACACTGGCCAAGTAACATGACCACACTGGCCAAGTAACACGACCACACTGGCCAGGTAACACGACCACTCTGGCCAAGTAACACGACCACACTGGCCAAGTAACACGACCACACTGGCCAAGTAACACGACCACACTGGCCAGGTAACACGACCACACTGGCCAAGTAACACGACCACACTGGCCAAGTAACACGACCACACTGGCCAGGTAACACGACCACTCTGGCCAAGTAACATGACCACACTGGCCAGGTAACATGACCACACTGGCCAAGTAACACGACCACACTGGCCAAGTAACATGACCACACTGGCCAGGTAACATGACCACTCTGGCCAGGTAACATGACCACACTGGCCAGGTAACACGACCACACTGGCCAAGTAACATGACCACACTGGCCAGGTAACATGACCACACTGGCCAGGTAACATGACCACTCTGGCCAGGTAACACGACCACACTGGCCAGGTAACACGACCACTCTGGCCAGGTAACACGACCACTCTGGCCAGGTAACATGACCACACTGGCCAGGTAACATGACCACTCTGGCCAGGTAACACGACCACACTGGCCAGGTAACACGACCACACTGGCCAGGTAACATGACCACACTGGCCAAGTAACACGACCACTCTGGCCAAGTAACATGACCACACTGGCCAGGTAACATGACCACTCTGGCCAGGTAACATGACCACACTGGCCAGGTAACATGACCACTCTGGCCAGGTAACACGACCACTCTGGCCAGGTAACATGACCACTCTGGCCAGGTAACATGACCACACTGGCCAGGTAACATGACCACTCTGGCCAGGTAACACGACCACTCTGGCCAGGTAACATGACCACACTGGCCAGGTAACATGACCACACTGGCCAGGTAACATGACCACACTGGCCAGGTAACATGACCACACTGGCCAGGTAACATGACCACACTGGCCAGGTAACATGACCACTCTGGCCAGGTAACATGACCACACTGGCCAGGTAACATGACCACACTGGCCAGGTAACACGACCACTCTGGCCAGGTAACATGACCCCCCTGGCCAGGTAACATGACCCCCCTGGCCAGGTAACATGACCACACTGGCCAGGTAACATGACCCCCCTGGCCAGGTAACATGACCACACTGGCCAGGTAACATGACCACACTGGCCAGGTAACATGACCACTCTGGCCAGGTAACATGACCCCCCTGGCCAGGTAACATGACCACACTGGCCAAGTAACACGACCACACTGGCCAGGTAACATGACCACTCTGGCCAGGTAACATGACCACACTGGCCAGGTAACATGACCACTCTGGCCAGGTAACATGACCACACTGGCCAGGTAACATGACCACTCTGGCCAGGTAACATGACCACTCTGGCCAGGTAACATGACCACACTGGCCAGATAACATGACCCCCTGGCCAGATAACATGACCCCCTGGCCAGGTAACATGACCCCCTGGCCAGGTAACATGACCCCCTGGCCAGGTAACATGACCCCCTGGCCAGTTAACATGACCCCCCTGGCCAGGTAACATGACCCCCTGGCCAGGTAACATGACCCCCTGGCCAGGTAACATGACCCCCTGGCCAGGTAACATGACCCCCTGGCCAGGTAACATGACCCCCTGGCCAGGTAACATGACCCCCCTGGCCAGGTAACATGACCCCTGGCCAGATAACATGACCCCCCCTGGCCAGGTAACATGACCCCCCTGGCCAGGTAACATGACCCCCCTGGCCAGGTAACATGACCCCCCTGGCCAGGTAACATGACCCCCCTGGCCAGGTAACATGACCCCCCTGGCCAGGTAACATGACCCCTGGCCAGGTAACATGACCCCCCTGGCCAGGTAACATGACCCCCCCTGGCCAGGTAACATGACCCCCCTGGCCAGGTAACATGACCCCTGGCCAGATAACATGACCCCCCCTGGCCAGGTAACATGACCCCCCTGGCCAGGTAACATGACCCCCCTGGCCAGGTAACATGACCCCCCTGGCCAGGTAACACGACCCCTGGCCAGGTAACATGACCCCCCTGGCCAGGTAACATGACCCCTGGAGAGGTAATACTCCAGGTTGACAAATATTTCGGCTTTTGTGAATAGGACGAGAAAAGTTAGGAGCTAGAAAAGTTTCTACTAGAAGTTTTTTTCATATAATTTACGAGGAAAACATGACGCTTTCTGTGATTTGAGAGAAACAAATGGTGTCCGAGATGCGCAAGAACTTAACATATTTGAGCGAACAATCCTTACTTCGTCTGAAAATAGGCTCTGTGCTATAATAGGAGAGGTTTCTACATCCAAGCAATATGGGACAACAACAGGAAAACTTTTCTAAGAGCGCAGTTTAGCATTATACTTTCACCTGCCTGATGTAGAAAGTTTAGGTAAGGTTGAGGTGATATATAGCTTTAACCTCCTCGTACCTACGAGGGGAGCCTCGTAGCCTGGTGGATAGCGCGCAGGACTCGTAATTCTGTGGCGCGGGTTCGATTCCCGCACGAGGCAGAAACAAATGGGCAAAAGTTTCTTTCACCCTGAATGCCCCTGTTACCTAGCAGTAAATAGGTACCTGGGAGTTAGTCAGCTGTCACGGGCTGCTTCCTGGGGGTGGAGGCCTGGTCGAGGACCGGGCCGCGGGGACACTAAAAAGCCCCGAAATCATCTCAAGATAACCTCAAGATAACCTGACGCCAAAACTTTAACGTACAACATCCTGATGCTAGAAGCTATACTACGAAGATCAACCTTTGTAATATTTCTTTTTCAACGCATAAATGTTCGTAATATGGTAAATAATATACTGGGGAACCATTTAATAGAGTATTAGTATATGAAAGATCTGGTATAGTTTCTTAGCTATATCACTCTTGTGATATTTCTTAGCTATATCACTCTAACCACACTCTTGTTAGGCCCTATTTACCACTAACCATAACAGACTCCAGTACCACTCACCACAACAGACTCCAGTACCACTCACCACAACAGACTCCAGTACCACTCACCACAGAAGACTCCAGTACCACTCACCACAACAGACTCCAGTACCACTCACCACAACAGACTCCAGTACCACTCACCACAGAAGACTCCAGTACCACTCACCACAGAAGACTCCAGTACCACTCACCACAGAAGACTCCAGTACCACTCACCACAGAAGACTCCAGTACCACTCACCACAGAAGACTCCAGTACCACTCACCACAGAAGACTCCAGTACCACTCACCACAGAAGACTCCAGTACCACTCACCACAGAAGACTCCAGTACCACTCACCACAGAAGACTCCAGTACCACTCACCACAGAAGACTCCAGTACCACTCACCACAGAAGACTCCAGTACCACTCACCACAGAAGACTCCAGTACCACTCACCACAGAAGACTCCAGTACCACTCACCACAGAAGACTCCAGTACCACTCACCACAGAAGACTCCAGTACCACTCACCACAGAAGACTCCAGTACCACTCACCACAGAAGACTCCAGTACCACTCACCACAGAAGACTCCAGTACCACTAACCACAGAAGACTCCAGTACCACTCACCACAGAAGACTCCAGTACCACTCACCACAGAAGACTCCAGTACCACTCACCACAGAAGACTCCAGTACCACTCACCACAGAAGACTCCAGTACCACTCACCACAGAAGACTCCAGTACCACTAACCACAGAAGACTCCAGTACCACTAACCACAGAAGACTCCAGTACCACTAACCACAGAAGACTCCAGTACCACTAACCACAGAAGACTCCAGTACCACTAACCACAGAAGACTCCAGTACCACTAACCACAGAAGACTCCAGTACCACTAACCACAGAAGACTCCAGTACCACTAACCACAGAAGACTCCAGTACCACTAACCACAGAAGACTCCAGTACCACTAACCACAGAAGACTCGAGGCTGACTTGTGAGAGGTAATAAAGGTGCTCACAGTGAGTTAAGGATCAGTCAGTAAAGGGTAATAGTCTTCCAGTGTTTCAGTCGCAAGACTTCCAAAGACACCAGTGTTGAGTCCAGGTGTTAATTGTAAAGGTGAGAGAGGGAACTATCGGCGGAAAGCGTCAAGCCATTACGAGTATATAGCACTTGGAAGAGGTCAGGATAATGTTTTGGAATGGGACGGGGGGAGGGGAGAAGATTGGTCCCCAAGCACTTGGACGGTCGGGGATTGAACACCGACCGGCATGAGGTGAGACCGTCCCTCTACCGTCCAGGCCAAGTGGTTGAAGGTGAGTGGGTGGGTACACCGCAAGATATTGGGTGTTTGGTGGCGCCCTTCAGCGTGCCAGGCCGGTGCTGACGACTCGAGGACCTTCAACAAACCAGAGAACAAGACGGTAGGCAGTGTGCGTCTGCACCGCACTCCAGTGCTCCCGGGGGTGCAACTGTGTTTGGGTGCACCATGTGTGTGTGCACCTTTGGCTGTGTTGCCAGGGGGAACGTAATGATTGTTTAAGCCTCGGACGATAAAACACGACTGCTCCGCCCCGTAAATAAACACCTGCATCCACCACGGTCGTTACAATTGGTCAGAGTGGTTCCGAGAAAAAATATGTAAACGTGGAAGGGCCCTCCAGGTAGGTGGTCGATTGAGTAAGTTGATAATTCCGCACCATTTGCCACGCACCAATGACAAAGGAATAATAATTTCTGCGCCGCGTCCCTACCACAAGGTGCAGCGCTGCGAGCAGCCGCTAGTGTGCCTCGGGGTTTACTTACTCATTATTAAGTTAACATCAGGTGATCCGGATGGTGAGAGTAGCCACCTGCTCCACCCCGACGCTCAAGGCCTAGACACACACACACACACACACACACACACACACACACACACACACACACACACACACACACACACACACACACACACACACACACACACACACACCAAACCATCCAACCACAGAAACTTAGATCACCGAGGACCACACCCTTGACCCAACCACCATTTCCAAATGGAATTTCCACCATTTCATTTCCACGAAAATGAATTTTTTTAGAACATTGCAGAAAAGCCATTCACCACCTGGAGGGAGGGAGGGAATTATGAGGAGGCAAGCGAGGGGAAAATGTTCCTGTGAGAGGACACTGACAGGATCTTGAGGACGTGCTGAGAAAGATGATTGATTGATGAAGATTAAGCCACCCAAAAGGTGGCACGGGCATGAATAGCTCGCAAGTGGTGGCCCTTTTGAGCCATTACCAGTATCAAGAACTGATACTGGAGACCTATGGAGGTGCGACTGCACCCTGCGTGACGGGAGATGTCTCCCGTCCGTGCTGAGAAGTGTAGCAAGTTGTCGTGGAGAAGAGGACGTGGGGCATCACGACATACAGCATAGGGCAAAAGTTTCCTTTGTGTGGGTATGGGTACTATACCCTGGAGGCTGGGGTGGTGGAGGCTTCTCCCTGCCCTCCACGCTACCCCACGCTTGGCTCTCAAACTTTACACAGATATGCATCTCTAAGTTTAGAATAAATCTGCTTTATTTTTGAAAATAATAAAAATCTGCTTTAGAGGACAGGTTGTGTGTTAATGAACCTGGAGAGTGATAGATAGTTATCTGTGAGAGTGGTTTGAGAAGCCTAACTCTTTCTATACCTAGCATATACATATTCCTACTGAATTAGGCCTAAGTTCGCATATATTAGGCCTAGATTAATCCTACATATAGGCTTAGGACAAGTTAGGCTTGTGAATATTTTTGTTTAAGCTTTTGCTATGCCTTTTGAATTATTATAGTTGAGAACGTGGGCGCGTCGGGTACACAGTTGAGAACGTGGGCGCGTCGGGTACACAGTTGAGAACGTGGGCGCGTCGGGTACACAGTTGAGAACGTGGGCGCGTCGGGTACACAGTTGAGAACGTGGGCGCGTCGGGTACACAGTTGAGAACGTGGGCGCGTCGGGTACATAGTTGAGAACGTGGGCGCGTCGGGTACACAGTTGAGAACGTGGGCGCGTCGGGTACACAGTTGAGAAGGTGGGCGCGTCGGGTACACAGTTGAGAAGGTGGGCGCGTCGGGTACACAGTTGAGAAGGTGGGCGCGTCGGGTACACAGTTGAGAACGTGGGCGCGTCGGGTACACAGTTGAGAACGTGGGCGCGTCGG
>NC_091241.1:5078441-5183441 GCF_040958095.1 Procambarus clarkii | reverse complement strand
GGCACAGTAGCAGCGGCAGATAAGCAGTACTGGAGGCTTGGCGATGTCTGGCAGCCATCGCCTGCTGCTGTTG
This sequence comes from Procambarus clarkii, assembly GCF_040958095.1. Taxonomy (NCBI): domain Eukaryota; kingdom Metazoa; phylum Arthropoda; class Malacostraca; order Decapoda; family Cambaridae; genus Procambarus; species Procambarus clarkii. The sequence continues at coordinate 5,183,368 of NC_091241.1, read as the reverse complement.
CCTCTTGACGTACCATCTGGTAATTAATTTATTTTCAACTTGCGATACAATTCACAGTTTTTGTTGGGTGCCGGTGCTTAGTAGCGGGTGTTAGACGTGTGTGAGGGAGTGGGAGGGAGAGTGTACACCGTGGACTGGTGTTCTGAGGGACGGGGGTCAAGGGTTCGAGGCTTACTATGTCTGCCGCATTAATTACGCCTGTCTTAACTATATGCGTGTGACATACAAGTAGGCATTGTCTTAGTACCAGCAGCCTGTTGGGGCTATTGTATAGTGCCCGGTCACCCATCCGGCTCTGGCCAGACACAACGTGGCTTAACCTCACTCACTCACTCAGAGATTTGTGTATATTATCTACTGATATCAGGTAATGATTTAGCGTTTCTTAGTATGTGTTGGTCTGTATGGCTGTCTGCTCTCTCTCTCTCTCTCTCTCTCTCTCTCTCTCTCTCTCTCTCTCTCTCTCTCTCTCTCTCTCTCTCTCTCTCTCACTCCCTCTTACTGTTTCACACTATCTTACTGTCACTGTCATTAAGGAGCCGGTGGCTGAGCGGACAGAACACTGCACGCGTGATCCTGTGTTCCCAAGTTCGATCCTGGGCGCCAGCGAGAAACAATGGGCAGAGTTTCTTTCACCCTGATGCTCCTGTTACCTAGCTGTAAATAGGTACCTGGGAGTTAGTCAGCTGTCACGGGCTGCTTCCTAGGGTTGGAGACCTGGTCGAGGACCGGACCGCGGGGACACTAAGCCCGGAAATCATCTCAAGCTAACCACTGTCTCTTAATATCTCCTATTGCCTCTCATTATTTTTTAATGTCTCTCACTCCCTTATTGTCGCTTACTGTCCCTGCCTGTTAACCATTGTTTACCACTGTCTCTCTGTGTCTCACCATCTCCCCCTGTCTCTCACTATCTCCCACTGTCTCTGTCTTCCTCTGTGTCTCACTAACTCCCTCTGTCTGAACTATCTCCCACTGTCTCTGTCTTCCTCTGTGTCTCACTAACTCCCTCTGTCTGAACTATCTCCCACTGTCTCTGTCTTCCTCTGTGTCTCACTAACTCCCTCTGTCTGAACTATCTCCCACTGTCTCTGTCTTCCTCTGTGTCTCACTAACTCCCTCTGTCTGAACTATCTCCCACTGTCTCTGTCTTCCTCTGTGTCTCACTAACTCCCTCTGTCTGAACTATCTCCCACTGTCTCTGTCTTCCTCTGTGTCTCACTAACTCCCTCTGTCTGAACTATCTCCCTCTGTGTGTCTTACTATCTCCCCACTGTCTATCGCTGTCTGTGTTTCACAATGTCCCTCGCTTTCTCCCACTATCTCCCATTATCCACCACTATCTCCGATTATCCACCACTAATTTTATACCACTGTTTACCACTCAATGCCTCCCAATGTTCGTCTCCGTCTATCATTGTCTCCCAACGCTGCTTTCTCCAGTTGTTGAAGACACTCTCTTGCTGGCAGCCACTATGTCTGACAGGTGTCCCCCTGTGTCCCTCTGCGCGCGTGAGTCTCATTAAACATACTCATGAGGTCAAAGACATCCGCAGGTAGACATAGCGACACGTCCAATGTCCATCACCACGTGGTCTAAACATCCTCATAATCTGTTTAAGGTAGAGCGTTCATTCTTGCTTCTCTCGGTGTTCCTGATGGGCCGGCAGTGACGGCTGGGCCGGCAGTGACGGCTGGGCCGGCAAGTGACGGCTGGGCCGGCAAGTGACGGCTGGGCCGGCAAGTGACGGCTGGGCCGGCAAGTGACGGCTGGGCCGGCAAGTGACGGCTGGGCCGGCAAGTGACGGCTGGGCCGGCAAGTGACGGCTGGGCCGGCAAGTGACGGCTGGGCCGGCAAGTGACGGCTGGGCCGGCAAGTGACGGCTGGGCCGGCAAGTGACGGCTGGGCCGGCAAGTGACGAGTGGACCAGGGATGACGGCTGGGCCGAGCCGTCATCCCTGGCCCCAGAATGGTGTTCCAGCAGACACCTAGATAATATTCCAGCAGACACCGGGATGGTCGCACTTTAAAGAAGAATGCAAGAGTTTGCGCTTCTATTTTTGCGTTTAATGCCGTTTTCTTACGACTTGTATTTCCATACGAGGAGGAACAATAGAATATCTGATCCAGAGATGATAGTCTGCTTTTGGCAGCTGACAAAGCCGCTTACACTCGCGGTGCTTGTATGTCTTGCCCCTAACAAGCATGTTGAGGTTTTACAGTAGGAATTTGCTGAGATGTATAAGTTAATGTGAACAGCCTGTCTTAAATCGGCCAGGGATGTATATTTGGTGTACACTGAATGTTTATACTCTGATCAGGACTTTAGTATACTTGCTATAGTTGGTCAGCGAGCTATTATCAAAGCTTCAGTAGGTTGATGTAGGCCTAAACCCATTATACCATCACTTGTAATCAATATTTGGTGTTGGGTGGAGAGGGGTGGGTGTAGCCAGCGGGTGACGGGGTTACCTGGTGGTGATGGTTGATGATGTGCTGACGTGATGGGCGCTTCCCCCAGCCCGCCTTCTGCCTCCTCCCATTCCTGGCGCGCCTTCACTAGGGTTAGTCACTTTCCTTACTGTGTTCCGCCTGGCTGGTTTCCGCTCCGTCATCCTACACACACATTATATATATATATATATATATATATATATATATATATATATATATATATATATATATATATATATATATATATATTATATATATATATATATATATATATATATATATATATATATATATATGTCGTACCTAATAGCCAGAACTCACTTCTCAGCCTACTATTCAAGGCCCGATTTGCCTAATAAGCCAAGTTTTCCTGAATTAATATATTTACTATAATTTTTTTCTTATGAAATGATAAAGCAACCCTTTTCTCTATGTATGAGGTCAATTTTTTTTTATTGGAGTTAAAATTAACGTAGATATATGACCGAACCTAACCAACCCTACCTAACCTAACCTAACCTATATTTATAGGTAAGGTTAGGTTTGGTAGCCAAAAAAAGCTAGGTTAGGTTAGGTTAGGTAGGTTAGGTAGACGAAAAAACATTAATTCGTGAAAACTTGGCTTATTAGGCAAATCGGGCCTTGCATAGTAGGCTGAGAAGTGAGTTCTGGCTACTAGGTACGACATATATATATATATATATATATATATATATATATATATATATATATATATATATATATATATATATATGTCGTACCTAGTAGCCAGAACTCACTTCTCAGCCTACTATGCAAGGCCCGATTTGCCTAATAAGCTAAGTTTTCATGAATTAATTGTTTTTCAACTATCTAACCTACCTAACCTAACCTAACCTAACTTTTTCAGCTACCTAACCCAACCTAACCTATAAAGATAGGTTAGGTTAGGTTAGGTGCGGTTGGTTAGGTTCGGTCATATATCTACGTTAATTTTAACTCCAATAAAAAAAATTGACCTCATACATAATGAAATGGGTAGCTTTATCATTTCATAAGAAAAAAATTAGAGAAAATATATTAATTCAGGAAAACTTGGCTTATTAGGCAAATCGGGCCTTGAATAGTAGGCCGAGAAGTGCGTTCTGGCTACTAGGTACGACATATATATATATATATATATATATGACGGTGTCAAACCACGGAGGAAAATTGAAACAGGAGTTTCCTTAAGTACTTTCGTATATTAATACATCATCAGAAGGAGTGATTTTACAGGTCAAGTATTGGACATATATAGGCAGGCAAAAATGGAGCAGTGAGGTGAGGTACAATAACAAATGAATGGGAATTAGGAATATAACAAAGTTCTATGTTGGGCAAACATCTAAAGATTTGAAATGTAGAATTTCGCAACATATATACTCTAAGACATAACCAATTGTCTAATGCTTTGTTTGTTCATCTGTCAGAAGATGCTCACCAATTGAGCGGGAGATGGCTTCTTCAATAACGAATTGTAAAAGCACTTATAACAAACATAATTGAATCTGCTTTGATACAGATTACAAAAGAAAGTAATTTGAATATTAGCAGTGGTTTATATAACTTAGTTCCATTTTTGATAGATCAATTAAAGGGCGATTTGAGTAGGATCATTGGAACACATTTGTCTCACTAATTCATTGTAAATATTTACTATGTTATGCTATGATTATCCATGTGTGGGCCTATTGGTGGGTATGGATAGGAGCTGCATCGTATGGGCCAATAGGCCTTCTGCAGTTCTTGTGCGGCTCATATTTGTGTCCACCTAATTACCATTCATTTGTTATTGTGCCTCGCCTCACTCCACCATTTTCTCCTGCCTATATATGTCCAATACTTGACCTTCAGGAGTGATTTTACAGATGTATTAATGTACGAAAGTACTTAAGGAAACTCCTGTTTCAATTTTCCTCCGTGGTCTGACACTGTCACACTTTTAATCACGTGTTCATTTTTCGTGATTTACACAATTACATATTATATATATATATATATATATATATATATATATATATATATATATATATATATATATATATATATATATATATATATATATATATGTATGTCGTACCTAGTAGCCAGAATGCACTTCTCGGCCTACTTTGCAAGGCCCGATTTGCCTAATAAGCCAAGTTTTCCTGAATTATTATACTTTATTTTTTTTCTTATGAAATGATAAAGCTACCCATTTCATTATGTATGAGGTCAATTTTTTCTTATTAGAGGTATAATTAACGTAGATATATGACCGAACCTAACCAACCCTACCTAACCTAACCTAACCTATCTTTATAGGTTAGGTTAGGTTAGGTAGCCGAAAAAGTTAGGTTAGGTTAGGTAGGTTAGGTAGTCGAAAAACAATTAATTCATGAAAACTTGGCTTATTAGGCAAATCGGGCCTTGCATAGTAGGCCGAGAAGTGCGTTCTGGCTACTAGGTACGACATATATATATATATATATATATATATATATATATATATATATATATATATATATATATATATATATATATATATATATATATATATATATGTGTGTGTGTGTGTGTGTGTGTTTGGACATGCTAAATTATTTCCAAATATCCATTTATTTAAAACACGCGGCTTTTGGAAGATGACAAGCCTAGCGATGGGACTCTGGCGGATGACAGTATCACAGCACGCTTAGATACCGAGTATGGGATGACATGACCCAAGAGGCGGGACCAAAGAGCCAGAGCTCAACCGGCGCCGTACAACCGGCTCTTTGCGCCGGTTGTACGGCGCAAAGAGTACGAGACAAATGTGTCTTGTCCTTATCTTAATTACCCGACTGCTAATTGTCTTAAATGACCTAATCTCACTCATTCTCTCTCTACTTAAAAGAATGTGTCTAGAACCGCATAGTTTTAATATTTAAATAATATATATATATATATTTCGACAGGTGGATCGGAAACTTAGATACGTTTTAGGCAGTAATCCTCTGCATGTTAGCGAGTCAGTGTGTCTTAGAAGGCTAGATGAGGAACTAGTCGTATCCCAGGACAGGTTTGGAGGTTACAACTTGCTTACGATGGCTCTTTGGCAGTTTGTAGATGTGGTAACGACGCAAACACGGAATTGTATAACCAGTTATATATGATTGTGGAGAGTGTAAAGTGTTGTGTTTATATTAAATATATATATTATATATATGTGTGTGTGTGTGTGTGTGTGTGTGTGTGTGTGTGTGTGTGTGTGTGTGTGTGTGTGTGTGTGTGTGTGTGTGTGTGTGTTTGTGTGTGTGTGTGTGTGTGTGTATGGGTGGCCCCCAGCCTGGGTCGCTAAAAAAGCCTGAAGCTGTAGATGACCAGCGCCTAAATCAGCGCTAACACTGACTAGAACAATTAGGTTAGGTTAGGTTAGGTTAGGTTAGGTTAGGTACTAGACGCCAACTGTCAGCAAAAATCTGGAGACTATACAAGAGGGTCGAGCACGGTGCTGGGGCAAGTTGGGAAGCAAGATGGCGGCTCACTACACCATAAACACAATTATCGCCTGCAACCCACTGTCGCCTGCTGTTTGTTTGTGTGCGCGCGCGCGCATTTATTGTTTATGCCTGTAGGATCCAGTAGTTAGCTCTTGGGCCCCGCCTTACTAGCTGGCGGTTGTCTAATATGCCGACTTCCAACCTATTATACCTATACGTGTGTGTGTGTGTGTACTCACCTACTTGTACTCATCTAGTTGTGCATGCGGGGGTTGAGCTTTGGTCTCTTTGGTCCCGCCTCTGAACTGTCAATCAACTGGTGTACAGGTTCCTGAGCCTACCTGGCTCTATCATATCTACATTTGAAACTTTGTATGGAGTCAGGCTCCACCACATCACTACTTAATGCATTACATCTGTTAACTACTCTGACACTGAAAAAAGTTCTTTTTAACGTCCCTGTGGCTCATCTGAGTACTCTGTTTCCACCTGTGTCCCCTTGTTCGCATACCACCTGTGGGAACCGACCTGTGAGATTTATATTTATTTAATTTATATGAATTTATATTTACGTTAATTTATATACTTCGATAGCAATTTGTATAATGATAAGTGGACTGTATTTCTGCAATAATCTCAATCTCACAAATCGATCCTCTACACATTAAGGGGGGTTTATTAGTTTATATATATGCAGCCAATCAAACTACAGTAACTACATACATTGAAGAGGTTCCTTATCTTATAGTACAGCAGGTTAGTCCACCAGGTATAACTAGGGTGTAGACACCAAATTATCCTCTTTGAGGTAGCTTCCATATCACCCAGTAACTGGTGCACATAATCTTGCATCCTCGTCTTGACCTGTCAAAAGTGCGCTAGCTGTGAAGCCAGAATCCTATATATGACAAGCTATATCAGAGAAAACACTATACAGTACATGGAACATTAAAGACCTGGCTTAATTACCTTTAGTTTGAGGCGATTTCGCGATCTAACCGGCTAACCCTATATCCTGACATTAATGGCCATAAATGAATGATAAACGGGTTTCGGATAGACACTTAACTTGAATTTGTAGACAGCGTGTTGACAATGGTACACCTTTGGGTTCCATAACACTACGTCCAAGTAAATTTAACAGGAGCCGAATTTGCTCCCGTGTGAGCCTCTGGTCTCAATATAAACAACAATGGCTGCCCTCCTTCCCCACTCTGACGCCTGGCCTACTTTGTCCAGATTTCAGAAAGTGATAGAAGGGTCACATTTACTCTACTTTAATATTGATAATTAAGTTAATTTATATAAGATGTTTTTATGATGGTAAAGTCCAAAGACTTATGTATTTAAGAACAATTCCCAGCAGAATAGCTGGTGAATTATAATAGTATGTGGTGATGATATCCCGTTTTCTTAGACGGTAATTCCACTACAAGTTACGTTTTCTATGGGTAACTTGTTGGTAATACAGCAGAAATTATTATCTGTCTGTATGATATTATTATTAAATGGTGTCGGATTTTCCGATGTGTGTACTCACCTACTTGTACTCATCTAGTTGTGCATGCGGGGGTTGAGCTTTGGTCTCTTTGGTCCCGCCTCTGAACTGTCAATCAACTGGTGTACAGGTTCCTGAGCCTACCTGGCTCTATCATATCTACATTTGAAACTTTGTATGGAGTCAGGCTCCACCACATCACTACTTAATGCATTACATCTGTTAACTACTCTGACACTGAAAAAAGTTCTTTTTAACGTCCCTGTGGCTCATCTGAGTACTCTGTTTCCACCTGTGTCCCCTTGTTCGCATACCACCCGTGTTAAACAGTTTACCTTTATCTGCTCAGTCAATTCCTCTGAGAATTGTATAGGTAGTGATGATGTCTCTCCTAACTCTGTCTTCCAGTGTCGTGAGGTTTAGTTCCTGTAATCTTTCCTCATAACTCATTGCTCTCAGCTCGGAGACTAGCCTGGTGGCATACCTCTGAACCTTTTCTAACTTCGTTTTGTGTTTGACTAGATGTGGACTCCAGGCTGGAGCCGTGTGTGTTCTCACCTATTTGAGCCTGCAGGTTCGAGCATTGACTCTTGGATCCCGCCTTTCCAGCCATAGTTTGTTTACAGCAATGACTCCTGTCCCATTTCCCTATATCTAAGTTTTACAATTATGGATAGAGTTTGCTTCCACAACCTGCTCCTTATGTGCATTCAATTTTTCCACTACTCTCATGCTAAAAGAAAACTTCCTAACATCTCTGTGACTCATCTGAGTTTCCAGCTTCCACCCATGTCCCCTCGTTCTGTTACTATTCCGTGTGAACATTTCGTCTATGTCCACTCTGTCAATCCCCCTGAGTATTTTATACGTTTCTATCATATCCCCGCCCTCTCCCTTCTTTTGTCTAGTGTCATAAGAGTCAGTTCCTTCAGGCGCTCTTCATATCCCATCCCTCGTAACTCAGGGATGAGCCTCGTCGCAAACTTCTGAACCTTTTCCAGTTTCCTTATGTGTTTCTTCAGATAGGGACTCCATGATGGCGCGGCATACTCTAAGACTGGTCTCACGTAGGCAGTATAAAACGCCCTAAATGCCTCCTCACTTAGTTTTCTGAATGATGTTCTAACTTTGACCAGTGTAGAGTACGCTGCTGTCGTTATCCTATTTATATGTGCCTCAGGAGTTAGATTCGGTGTTACGTCACCTCCAAGTCTCTTTCTCGAATCGTCACAGGTAGGCCTACGCTGCCTCTTTTAGAATCCACGGTGATACTTTGTCTGGTCCAACCGCTTTAGTTGCATCCAGTGTTGTCAACCGTTTCATTACCTCCTCTGCTGTCACCTCTATATCTAATAATCTTTCATCTACGATAATCTCTTCTAACAATGGGAGCTACTCAGGCTCGGTTGTGAACACTCGATGGAAACTGACATTCAGTGCCTCGCAGATTTCCTTGTCACTTTCTGTATATGCCCCCCTCTGTTTTCCTTAGTCTTGTCACTTGGTCGTTCACCGACATTTTTCTTCTTATATGGCTATGTAGTAATTTAGGTTGCTTTTTCGCTTTAATCGCCATATCGTTCTCATAGTTTCTTTCCGATGTTCTTCTTATGTTAATGCAATCGTTCCTAGCTCTGTTGCATCTGATCCTATTGTCCTCTGTCCTGTGTCTTCTGTTCTTCCTCCACTCCCGCCTGCTGCTCATTATTGCTTCCTGACACTTTATTAAACCATGGGTTATTATATTCCCTCTTACTTTTTTCCTTAACTGTTGGTATAAATCTCTCTTCGGCCTCCTTGCATTTCCATATGACTAGATTCATCATATCTTGCACTGTCTTCCCTCTAGTTGTGTGTGTGTGTGTGTGTGTGTGTGTGTGTGTGTGTGTGTGTGTGTGTGTGTGTGTGTGTGTGTGCGCGCGCGCGCGCATGTGTTCAACATGCCTCCAGAATGCCAATGCAAATCGTCAAGGTTAGGTTATTGAGCTATAAAATTTATATTACTCACAAAAGATATTATCAAATGTGATACACAGTTGAACATGTTATCTTCCTTGAAGTTATACCCACGCCTACTCATTATACCCCACACCCACTCATTATACCCCACACCCACGCATTATACCCCACACCCACGCATTATACCCCACACCCACGCATTATACCCCACGCCCACTCATTATACCCCACGCCCACTCATTATACCCCACGCCCACTCATTATACCCCACGCCTACGCATTATACCCCACACCTACGCATTATACCCCACACCCACGCATTATACCCCACGCCCACTCATTATACACCACGCCCACTCATTATACACCACGCCCACTCATTATACACCACGCCCACTCATTATACACCACGCCCACTCATTATACACCACGCCCACTCATTATACACCACGCCCACTCATTATACACCACGCCCACTCATTATACACCACGCCCACTCATTATACACCACGCCCACTCATTATACACCACGCCCACTCATTATACTCCACACCCACTCATTATACCCCACACCCACTCATTATACACCACGCCCACTCATTATACCCCACACCCACTCATTATACCCCACACCCACTCATTATACCCACAACTATGAATTATCAACTTATTTATGCAAGGTTAGGATAGGTATGTTAGATTTTATCATTGCTATGTACCTTTTAGCAAATTAAACAATTTAAATCATATATAAATCATATTTTATCGAATATGATTTATATATAATATGGATTAGATAAGGGAAACCTTTATCATTCTACTGGCAAAATATATTATTTCGGGAAACCTCGACTTCTTAGGCAACTTGGCCAATTATATACAGTATATATTATATATATATATATATATATATATATATATATATATATATATATATATATATATATACAACTTTAGAACACTTTCCCACCAGGAGACTCGAACCCTAGCCAGCACAGAAGCCTTCCAGCAACTGGCATAACAGGTACGCCTTAACCCTCTTCACCACCTGCTCAGACCCTTAAAAGAGATGGTAATTTCGGAGTATTTAAATACCACAAAGATCACCAGCTCCCAAGAGCACTAGAGCAAGTGAGGGGTCATTTAGACGTTAATTTCATCAAGTCCCTGTTAATATGGGAAGACACAGTGTCTATGCTTAAGGCACAACTCTCCTAAACATATATATATATATATAATATATATATATAATATGTAGAAAAGTCACACATCAAAAAGTCAAAACCAGCAATCAACAGCCAATTGACACAATTACATTCTACCAACTTCAAGACCCCGGAACCAGCACAAAAGCTAGTAGAAAAAATATGTATACGCATAGTTATATACCCACTTTATACCCATAGTTTAGTGTTTTGTCTTTTCCCATTGATTTGTTTCCTGTCACCGCACCCAAAAACATTAATAATATATATATATATATATATATATATATATATATATATATATATATATATATATATATATATATATGTCGTACCTAGTAGCCAGAACGCACTTCTCAGCCTACTATGCAAGGCCCGATTTGCCTAATAAGCCAAGTTTTCCTGAATTAATATATTTTCTCTAATTTTTTTCTTATGAAATGATAAAGCTACCCATTTCATTATGTATGAAGTCAATTTTCTTTATTGGAGTTAAAATTAACGTAGATATATGACCAAACCTAACCAACCCTACCTAACCTAACCTAACCTATCTTTATAGGTTAGGTTAGGTTAGGTAGCCGAAAAAGTTAGGTTAGGTTAGGTAGGTTAGATAGTCGAAAAACAATTAATTCATGAAAACTTGGCTTATTAGGCAAATCGGGCCTTGCATAGTAGGCTGAGAAGTGCGTTCTGGCTATTAGGTACGACATATATATATATATATATATATATATATATATATATATATATATATTTGTGACGATAATCTCCTTCAAGAGATTGAGCCTGCTCTTCCCTCCAAAATTACGTCTTCACAATTATATAAAAAGACTATGGAAGAAATGTCCAACAACGACAACAACACCAGCACCAGCAAGGCTTGCCAGGGTGAGCAGAAACGTATGCAACCAGCCACCTGTTCGAACTCCAACCACCAAACTACCCGTTGATCGCTACGGCTCCGCTGATTGGTCGCCGGTCTGGCTGCACCTGCACTCGCCCCCAATACTACCTGATGTCTGGGGTCGCCCCAACATCAGTCCTCAGAATGTTCCGTGCTTTCGTAGCCAGCACTCCTCCCAGCTAGACGTTAGCGTGTACTGAGAGAGGTGGTGGCTTTAAGCCAATATTCCAGCACCTCCCACTTAACTTTTGTGTTGCACTTCTTGTTATTTTGCCTTAACGTAACTTTTCATTGTGTCATTTAAGTATTCTTATTATTTTGATTGATTGATTTTATTATACATATTTGTTTGTGCATTATTTTCATGTTTTGATTTATTTAACGTAATTAAAATTTCATTGTTAAAGTTTTACTTGTGTTTTGTGTGTCTTCTCCTTACCTTACCACAGACGAAGTTCCAGTTTTTCTATTTTTTTTTATAACTATGTGACGAGGCCATACCCCTAGCCTTAAACAGCCGAACACCAACGCGTTACCGTCACAAGTTTTATGGGGGCCTGTCCTAGGAGCTTCACTCAGGTACTGGTGATAAGTGGTAATTTATGGTAAGCGTATTTAACTTTGTTAACGTAGCTTTACTATTTTTCATTCAATTTCATTTTTTATAAGGTGCGGTGTATTGTGCATTACGAGAGTAACATATAGTGAAGGTGAGACAACTTTGGATTACGTGGTGACTGTAGGCCTCAGTCATACTCTTAATTGGTCATCTCTCCCTCCATGTTATTACTCGTATTTACCATCTATGTCCCTTGAATATTTCTCATTCTGACAGATCATCATATTGGTACCCTGGTACTGTGGTCTGCCCCGGGTCAAGAGTACCCAATCTTCTGCAATCTGACTGTAGGAGGACAAAGAGGGCCATAGTTCCTCTAGCTCGAACTTTAGTTGCTGAATTGGGACCTCAGCAGCAGTTCTCGTCACCAGTTGACACCTCGCACCCCTACACGTCAGTCAGAGATGATGATACATACAACGGTAGGGAATTAGCTTATTTTTTCAGAGCACAAAAGTTCGCTAATTCTGTAAGTATCATATTAAATTCAGTGGGAAAAACTTGCTTTATGTCCTTTAGAGACTTGGCAAGGTATGCCTACATCCTTGGACTACCAATTTTACTTTTGAAGCATTTAACTGTTTCATTTGTTTTCGAAACTTTGTTTCATTTGTTAGTAGGATTTTCTTGCCCTTATTCTCTTACATGAGTACCGGGTACAAGATTTCCTGCGCCCTTGATTTAATATCTTTCACTTAACGTTAATTGTTAAAGATCACACAGGATAGGTACCAGTTGCCACGTTGTCCTGTTTCTGACATTTCATTATTAAACATTCGTGTACCTTTATTTGCTAATTTCACCATGTTTCGTCTCCAAACTTTCCGTGCAAATCCAGCAGGTGAAATAGGGACTTTAAGTCGTGCCAAGAGGACTGAATTACAAACTCTTGCACATGAGTATCAACTAGAAGTTCCCTACCAAGCCAACAAAAATGACCTACACAACCTGTTGCTGGATTACTATTTAGAGCAAGGTAAGATAGACTCTGAAACTCATGAAACTTACTATATTGCAGATAAAACTGATTTGGCAACGCTGAAACTCAAACTAGAGCTGGCCAAGATTGAAGAACGAACAGCTGCCATACGGAGGGAAGAACAAGAACGCGAAGCTGCTATGAGGAGAGACGAACGAGAACGTGAAGCTGCTTTGAGGAGAGAAGAACACGAACGCGAGGTCGCATTACTCCGTGAACGTGAACGAGTACAGCTTGAAACCAAACAACGCGAGTTGGAAATACAACGCGAACATGACAAGCAACAAGCGACTCTGGCTCTAGAGTGTCGTCAACGCGAAATCGCCTTGGAAACTTCACACTTCACTCAACGCCAGCAAGCTACTGCCAATCTTCCCGTCAGTTTTAATATATCACATGCAAGTAAGTTAATGCCATCCTTTGTAGAAGCAGAAGTTGATGTGTTCTTTACCACCTTTGAAACCCTTGCTAATCAACTCAGTTGGCCTGTCGACCAATGGGCCACACTTCTCAGAGTCCATCTTACAGGTAGAGCTGCAGTCACACTCAGTACTTTGGCGTCTGAGAATGACTACTACACTCTGAAACAAGCAGTGTTGGACGCCTACCTCCTCTCTACTGAAAGTTATAGAAGGAAATTCCGTGACCACCTGAAGGCAAGTACCACTACCTTCCTCGAGTTTGCTAACACGAAACGGAGGTATTTCATGAAATGGCTGGAAGCAGCACATGTCTCCACTTTTACAGAACTCGTCAACCTGATGCTTGTTGAAGAATTCTTGAGACGTGTGCCGCCTCCTGTCCGCCTCTACTTAGCAGATAAAGAAGAAACCGACTACCTGAAGTGTGCTAAGTCGGCTGACACTTACAGCCTCATCCACCGGCTGACACCTGAACCATCCTCCAGTAAGAAGTCGTGGTACAGTTACGAGAAGGTGAGCCCCGATCAAGCTGGTTCACAACTGTACTGCAAGTATTGTAGACTCTATGGACATACCATAGACAAGTGTGGTAAGTCTCAATACAAGGGAACCACTGACCAACAACGACCCAAACCAACTCCTCCTAAGTCCGGTAAGCCTGTGATGAATGTTGGTGTTGATGTTAATGATCTTTCTCTTTTCAGTAACCACCTGTATACTGGAACTGTCTCTGCCAACGGTTCAAATCCGGAGGGACGTTTCAAATTGAAGATCTTGAGGGACACAGCGGCTCTACAATCGATCATCTTGAAGTCGGCTGTGCCCAACATAGTCTACACCGGGGAAACAGTCTTCATCACTGACCTCACTGCTACTACTCCATACCCTCTCGCCAGAGTCCACCTGGATTGTCCCTACGTGAACGGGGAAGTCCAAGTCGCCGTCAGGGAAAAGCCTTTTCCCATGCCTGGAGTGCAACTTCTCCTAGGCAACGACTTGGCAGAAGACCTGCAACCAACCAACCTGATCGTCATGGACAAACCCCAGGTGTGTAACTCTGTGCCAAGTAACCCTATTCTTGAGTATGTTCCAGCAGAGGTTCAAGAGAGTGATGAAGTTTCTCCTCCGGTTCTCGTGACCACCCGTGCACAAGCCGCACGTCCACAGCCAGCTGACTCTACTGCTACCGCTGTCCCTCAAGACCCTCAGAAACTACCCCCGCATCTGACCAAGTTGGAGTTCCGTAAGTTGCAGAGGGAAGATCTTACTTTAACACCATTGTTTTTCCAGGCTGAGACTCAACCCGACAGTATTCCTGGGTTCTTCCTAGAGAACGACTTGCTCTACCGCAGATATAGACCCAGTAAACTGAAGGAGGAGGACGATTGGGCCAACACCGAACAACTTGTGATTCCCACCAGCCTGCGGCCCACTATTCTACACCTGGCCCACGGAGCATTCTCCCACTACGGCTTCAACAAGACTTACCATGGGATTCGTCAAGACTACTACTGGCCAGGTATGGTAAACAACGTCAAACAGTACGTAAAACAGTGTCATACATGTCAGATGGCAGGCAAACCGAACGTCTCCATTCCCAGAGCACCACTGATTCCCATACAGGTGCCTGCGGAACCTTTCCACAGACTCATAATAGACTGTGTTGGTCCTTTACCTCGGACCAGTTCAGGTAACGCCTACATCCTAACCATCCTGTGTCCTACCACCAGATTTCCCATAGCAGTTCCAGTGAAGAACATCACGGCTGCTACGGTTATCAAACATCTATTGAAGATCTTCACTCAATACGGATTTCCCAGGGAGATTCAAAGTGACTGTGGCACCAACTTCACCAGTGATCTCTTCAAAAGGACACTGGAGGAGTTCAACATCAAACAGGTATTGTCCAGCCCCTATCATCCTGCTTCACAGGGTTCTCTTGAACGTAGTCATCAGACCATCAAAGCACTCTTGAAAAAGTTTTGTAGTGAAACCTCAAAGGATTGGGATAAGCAGATTGACCTAATAATGTGTATTTTCAGAAGTCTCCCCAATGAGTCCCTAGGAGTATCTCCTTATGAGATGCTCTACGGCCGTAAGTGCCGTACTCCCCTTAAGGCTTTCAAAGACTCTCTCAGAGATGCCACCTTCAGTGAGCATCAGAATGTGCCCCAGTTTCTTCAAAACCTTCAGCACATTCTAGAGAGAGTCCACCGCTTTGCCCATGATAATCTATTGAAAGCCCAGGTGAGAATGAAGACTCATTACGACCAGACCAGCAAAGTAAGAAAATTCAAGCCGGGAGACTTCGTCCTTGCTTATTTCCCTATCCCAGGTTCACCTTTACAAAACAGATTTTCAGGACCCTACTGCGTCAAAGAGTGCAGGAATAATAATAATTATGTGATAGAGACTCCAGATAGGCGGCGGAAGACCCAGCTGTGCCACGTCAACCTCCTGAAGCAATATAATGGTACTCCTCCCACTGTCTTGACTAATTATTCCACATTCACAGAACCCTACATCCACAGTGAGACCTTCCCAGCTTCTCCTCCCGAAAGCACTGACAAGGAGTCAGCGCTTTCTAATTCCGAAATCCTTAATGATCTTCCCAAATACTTTCAGGATAATCATAGTGCACCTCTCGTCAAGATCTTCAGAGAACATCAAGAGTTGTTCAGAGATGATCCCCAAGAGTGTAATGTTACCCAGCACGACATCCAACTGCTCCCCGACACCCGGCCGATTCGTCAACCCTTCTACCGAATCAGCCCGAGCAAGAAGGAAGTCATGCGTGCTGAGGTGCAATACCTCTTGGATCATGGACTGGCTACACCTTGTGAGTCCCCCTGGGCCTCACCTTGTATCTTGGTGCCCAAACCCCAAGGTAAGGTGCGGTTGTGCACTGACTATCGAAAACTGAACTCTGTCACTGTCAAGGATGCTTACCCCTTGCCAAGGATAGATGACATCCTTGATGCCATTGGTAGTGCCCAGTACTTGTCCCAAGTGGACTTGCTTAAGGGGTACTATCAAGTGTGTCTAACGGAGCGCGCTAAAGAGATATCTGCCTTCATCACTCCTTTTGGACTTTTCAGATATGAACGCCTTCCTTTCGGACTATGTAATGCCCCGGCCACCTTTCAAAGAGCTGTCAACCGTGTCATCCAGGGCTTGGATAACACATACGCCTACCTGGACGATATCGTCGTAGCCTCCAACTCCTGGAGTGAACATCTGCTCCAGCTGCGACGTCTGTTCTCCAAGCTCCTGACAGCCGGCCTCACCATCAACCTGGGCAAGTCCACTTTCGCGAAAGGTAAAGTGCGTTATCTGGGTCATGTTATTGGGAGTGGCAGCATAGCTCCGTTAGACTCACACACTCAAGCCATCCTACAGTATCCACAGCCTACCACCAGGAAGCAGCTCCTGCGCTTCCTTGGTCTTGCCTCTTACTACCGTAGGTTTGTGAGGAATTTCAGTACAGTCGCCACACCTCTAATTCTATTAACCAGTCCCAAGCAACGGTATAATTGGACCATGCAGCAAACCGTTGCTTTCGAACAACTCAAATTCCTCCTCTGTTCTAACCCCATTCTCGCCTCTCCAGATATCACCAAGCCTTTCGTCCTTCATGTCGACGCCAGTGGTACCGGCGTTGGTGGTGTCCTGATGCAACAACGAGGCGAGGAGGTTCTACCTGTCAGCTACTACAGCTACAAACTGAAACCACACCAGAGGAACTACAGCACTATTGAAAAGGAGCTACTATCCATCGTCCTGAACCTCCAACACTTCGCTCCGTACCTACAAGGCGCCAGGTCTACCACCATCTTCTCAGACCACAACCCTCTCCGCTTCCTACATCAAGCCCAATTCACCAACCAGCGTCTTCTACGATGGGCTCTGTATTTACAAGACTTCAACCTGGAGATCCGCTATATCAAGGGTTCTGACAACACCATAGCCGATGCCCTCTCCAGAGTTTATGAAGTAGAAGCGACTCCATCCATTACTCCACCACATAACGACGTACTTCTTCCAGAACCGCAGGCTTCGGGGGAGAGTTGTGACGATAATCTCCTTCAAGAGATTGAGCCTGCTCTTCCCTCCAAAATTACGTCTTCACAATTATATAAAAAGACTATGGAAGAAATGTCCAACAACGACAACAACACCAGCACCAGCAAGGCTTGCCAGGGTGAGCAGAAACGTATGCAACCAGCCACCTGTTCGAACTCCAACCACCAAACTACCCGTTGATCGCTACGGCTCCGCTGATTGGTCGCCGGTCTGGCTGCACCTGCACTCGCCCCCAATACTACCTGATGTCTGGGGTCGCCCCAACATCAGTCCTCAGAATGTTCCGTGCTTTCGTAGCCAGCACTCCTCCCAGCTAGACGTTAGCGTGTACTGAGAGAGGTGGTGGCTTTAAGCCAATATTCCAGCACCTCCCACTTAACTTTTGTGTTGCACTTCTTGTTATTTTGCCTTAACGTAACTTTTCATTGTGTCATTTAAGTATTCTTATTATTTTGATTGATTGATTTTATTATACATATTTGTTTGTGCATTATTTTCATGTTTTGATTTATTTAACGTAATTAAAATTTCATTGTTAAAGTTTTACTTGTGTTTTGTGTGTCTTCTCCTTACCTTACCACAGACGAAGTTCCAGTTTTTCTATTTTTTTTTATAACTATGTGACGAGGCCATACCCCTAGCCTTAAACAGCCGAACACCAACGCGTTACCGTCACAATATATATATATATATATATATATATATATATATATATATATATATATATATATACACACACCTTACTCTGTTGAGTAAAGCAGGTCCTAGTCAATAATGGCCTCTTTAACGGTTATGTTGAAGACGTCATTAAAAGGAAGGTGACACCATACAAGTTCTGAAGAAACAACCAACACAACACCTGTATCTCCTATTAGTATATTTTACAGGAACTTCTTTTCCACGGTTCATAAACAGAGGAAAGAGTTCTGATAGATATTATTGATGGGAACGTTATCCCCACAGACACCAATCACAAGATACAATTAACAGTTTACTACAAAGACAAAACGAGCTACTTATGAAGAACTTCTGCGTATGAAGAAGTAGAAAAAGGACGAAATAAGAAGTTCTACTTGTAAAGAACTCTCCCAGACACCAAACAGAACGTCTTAAAAGAAACCAACGTCGTCTATGCCTTCACATGCCCACTTGGGAACCGTCAGCCCCAAAAGATCTAAGCACTTAGACAAGACAACAACGTCTCTAGGCGATTAACAATGCACAACCAAGAGGGCTCCATCAAGGAGCGTATAATCTCCTCCCACAACCAGACCATTACCAGAGACATCTTAACAAGCAACACTGAAATAATCAACAGGTATAACGACAACAGAAGACTGACATCAGCGAGGCACTACACATCAAAAAGTCAAGACCAGCAATCAGCAACCAGTTAACACATAACATTCTACCCACTTCAAGACCCCGAGCCAACACAGAGATAGAAGAGCAAGAACACATACCCTAAAAAACTACTGATGTTCCTGCATGTAATAATCTATTAATATTAATTATGTTTCATCCACTTAGTCATCTCAATCACGTCTTGTACCACCTCACCCCAAGAGAATATAAGCTCTTGCATTGTAAATTTGTGTTTGAAAATGTAAGGAGTGCATTGCGAAATGCATCCCTAGGCGTCAGACCTTAATAAATTGTGAAAATGAACTCTGGACACTTAAGTTTTCAACTTCCCTCTACAGTGAAGAAAAAATAAGAAATAGAGAAAATTCGTGTTAGAATCATTAATATTACCCTTTTGGTCATATCCAACACTATATATATATATATATATAATGTATGTATGTTGTTGGATATATAGTTGGAGGTTGCCGACCTCCCTAATGGTATAAATCCAATATGCCCAGCACTGTCCCCCACACACACTGCTACCCGTTGAGGGTGTTGACACAATGCGACCCAAACGTCTAAAGGTTAGAGCAACCCCCCCCCCCCCGCCCCCCTTTGACGGTCATGCTTTCGGGAGAAGCAATATTCTGAAGGTTCTGAAGGACGTCACACCTGTTAATATTAGTCAGGAAGGTGATGATATCGTGCTCTTGTGTTCATGTGAGGAAGAGCCAGACAAACTCTTGACCAACGATGCCATACTTACAAGGATCACCACCTACATCCTCACTTCCCTCGTCAGTTCCTGGCCGGAATTACTGTTGTTACCAGCAGGACCAGCCAGTATATCGCTCACTGACCCCAACATAACATCATGGACAATATTGAGGACGAAAACCCGAACCTGGTTGTATTCAACCAAGAGTTCTGCACCACCGACGAGCCATCAATTACTTTCACCACCAGAGCCGCGGCCATCCAGGCTGCCACACAAGGCTTCTACTGCTTCGGCTTACAAATACAACCCACCCCCCCAAGAAATAAAAAAGGAACGATACCATGAGCTCTTTAAGTGTTGTATACCATGTTCTTAAGTGGAGAAATGGACATAACAAAGAGGATATTAATAGGGGTATTAAAAGTATCAACACGATAGAACACGAAACAATGGGTATAAATATAATATGTTTAGATTTAGGAAAGATCTGGGTAAATATTGGTCCAGTAATAAGGTTGTTGATTTGTGGAACCAATTACAGCATAACATAATAGAAGCAGGGGTCCCTTGGCTGTTTCAAGCGTAGGTTAGACATTTTAATAAGATTGGGTGGGTATATATAGAAGCTGTCTCGCATGGGCCACTAGGCCTTCTGCAGTTATCTTCATTCTTATGTTCTAGCTCGAGCAGTGCTTCAAGTGCTACGAGCTCTCCCACCCGACCAACAAGTGTCAGCACCCCGTCCACAAGTGCAGGCTGTCCGCACTGGACCATCACTACTCCATATGTAAGGCAACAACCCATCGCTGCTTGCTCTGTGATGACAATCATCCCGCAATTTCCTACCGCTTCCCCTGCAGACAGGAAAACCTCAAGGCCCAGGTTGAAGCCAAGAGAAGCAACCCTTCTACCTCCGCGACCAGAGCCCCAGGTGCTCAACCCTTCTACCTCCGCGACCAGAGCCCCGGGTGCTCAACCCTTCTACCTCCACGACCAGAGCCCCAGGTGCTCAACCCTTCTACCTCCACGACCAGAGCCCCAGGTGCTCAACCCTTCTACCTCCACGACCAGAGCCCCAGGTGCTCAACCCTTCTACCTCCACGACCAGAGCCCCAGGTGCTCAACCCACCACCTCAGCTCCCACCAACCGACCAGAAGACTTTCCAGCCTTACCAAGGAGTGGCTTCTCCCACCAGGCGACCCAGCCATCACAATGGGGACCCAAGGCCCCACAGGCACCTTCACAGCTCCCTGCATCACGTGCAGGCATTATCCCTGGTCTTATTAGACTAGCGGAGAGCTTGCCGGACCAGACAACCACCGTCTTGTCAGTGAACTGAACACATTATACCTGGCCAGTGGCCTGGACCCCATCATAGCCCCCCTGGCGCAAGTCTCAGTGTCCCCCACTACCACTCCGGAGACTACCACCAGGACGACCACCAGGTCGATCTCAACACAAACTCCAGAACCACCCATGACCCGGGCGGTACAGAGGTAATTCCCTCTCCAGCTCTCAACACTCCTACCATCACCATCTTAGCAGCCGCGCTAACAGACGTGCTGTCTACAAATACTAACAGCACCACCAACGTTCCTGAAATAGCTTCAACCACTAATCCCCCAACACCTGAGCCTACCTAAGGCTGCAAGACAAAATCCACCAATTATGGATGTTACGGACTCCTCAGACGAGGAAATCTTAGTAGGAACTCCGCCGCCGCAGCATAAACATGACACCTACTCGGTACAAGACCTCTTCATGGAAGCTACCTCACCAAACTCCGACGACAGCACGAACATGTCAACTCGAGGGAAAGTCTCATAAAAAAAAAACGGAAGACCTAGAGGTCTACACTAACCCACCAGCTCCATAACTGGTACAGCCAGCCCCATCCCCAGATCTCCAGTATCAGCTATTGATACAGATAGCTCAAGAGCCTCCATTTACGGTTCACCATAGCCCATGCTACTTGGAACTTTTTGTTCTGAGTAGCTGAATCTAAAACAACAATAACACTGTCCCTTCACTTGAGGATGAACCATGTAGGTTCGAAACGTTGTGTAAATTTATAATAAGTAATATATTCTACCGTTAATTATTTCTTTGTTTTCACATCGAACAAAAATGACATTTGGAGAAATCTTCTCCATTACATATATATATGTAGAACTCCACAGAGAAATGGAAAAAGGGAGATGAACGTTTCTGCCTATCAAGGTCGTTGTCATCACCTGACTAAGAGAAAAACACAAAGGGAGGATGGAGGCCACCACTGGAACTGGAATCAACTGTTTCTGGAATTAACCAGAAGCAGATACAGATTAACTTAGAATGGTCAGAAGGATTAAGCGGTAAGAGAATCTTTTATCGTTTATACCTATTCTCCTACCGCTTAATCCTTCTGCATTCTAAGCTAATCTATACCCGTTTCTGGTTAATTCTTTCCCAGGGGATGTGTGGTCAGGTTCCAGTGGTGGCCTCCATCCTCCCTTTGTGTTTTTCTCTTTGTCTGGTGATGACAACGACCTTGATCGGCAGAAACGTTCATCTCCCTTTTTCCATTTCTCTGTGGATTTTCCACACACACACATTATATATATATATATATATATTTATGTCGTACCTAGTAGCCAGAACGCACTTCTCAGCCTACTATGCAAGGTCCGATTTGCCTAATAAGCCAAGTTTTCATGAATTAATTGTTTTTCGACTACCTAACCTACCTAACCTAACCTAACCTAACTTTTTCGGCTACCTAACCAAACCTAACCTATAAAGATAGGTTAGGTTAGGTTAGGTAGGGTTGGTTAGGTTCGGTCATATCTCTACGTTAATTTTAACTCCAATAAAAAAAAATTGACCCCATACATAATGAAATGAGTAGCTTTATCATTTCATAAGAAAAAAATTAGAAAAAATATATTAATTCAGGAAAACTTGGCTTATTAGGCAAATCGGGCCTTGCATAGTAGGCCAAAAAGTGAGTTCTGGCTACTAGGTACGACATTTATATATATATATATATATATATATATATATATATATATATATATATATATATATATATATATATATATGTCGTACCTAATAGCCAGAACGCACTTCTCAGCCTACTATTCAAGACCCGATTTGCCTAATAAGCCAAGTTTTCATGAATTAATGTTTTTTCGTCTACCTAACCTACCTAACCTAACCTAACCTAGCTTTTTTTGGCTACCTAACCTAACCTTACCTATAAATATAGGTTAGGTTAGGTTAGGTAGGGTTGGTTAGGTTCGGTCATATATCTACGTTAATTTTAACTCCAATAAAAAAAAATTGACCTCATACATAGAGAAAAGGGTTGCTTTATCATTTCATAAGAAAACAATTATAGTAAATATATTAATTCAGGAAAACTTGGCTAATTAGGCAAATCGGGCCTTGAATAGTAGGCTGAGAAGTGAGTTCTGGCTACTAGGTACGACACATATATATATATATATATATATATATATATATATATATATATATATATATATATATATATATATATATATATATATATATATAATATGCATGGGAACAAGCCTGAACGGTCTCCAGGCATATATGCAACTGAAAACTCACACCCCAGAAGTGACTCGAACCCATACTGCCAGGAACACACTGCATCTGGCGTACAGGACACCTTAGTTTATATATATATATATATATTTTATATATATACTGTATATAATTAAATTTGGAAATGGCCAATTTAACTCTGAGTGTCACATTCACTCACTCTCCACTAGGCCGGCGTAACCCATGACTGCCACAATCACTCTACGCTGGGCTGCGTAAAAACATGGCCGCCATAATTTCGCCTTCAAGCCCCAGCTACCACAACAAAAGCTAAGCTCTATCTTTACATTTTCCTCCCGCTGGGAAACTCATTGTCCAAGTATAACGTCTGGGTGAAATGCGAGCCTCGCCAGATATGAAGATCTTGTTTAAAACCTGTCTTGCAAGATGCTTCGGTCTCGGGCCTACACGCTACAAATTAACAAGCTAATTTTTCCTCGTCAGACACTGATTAAGACGGATATAAATTTACAACGAATTGAGATTGATTTAATTGAAATTCGTGTTCAGTAATGATGGAGGTAATGGCGGCGATTAGCCAGGTTACTTAATTTGTTAATAACTATACAATTTAGGCGGAGGAGCAAGCAGGACAAACATGTGACGGGCAGCACTGAATTAGTGAAGACCCACAGCCCCAGACACCACTCGAGGGAACCTTGTTGTAACCACCTGAGTGTAGTTACACGATGAGAGCTAATGCTCATGGTCTCCACACCAGTATCAGTTATTGATACTGATAATGACTCCAAAGAGCCATTATCAGTATCTTACGGGCTCACCATAACCCGTGCTACTTGGACATGTTCCTGTAACTGAATCTAAAACAACAACAACAACAACGCTGGTAGTGTCCCGTCTCCCCAGCACTCTGTCATATAAGCTTTGAAACTAATGACGGTCTTGGCCTCCACCACCTTCTCACCTAACTTGTTCCAACCATCTATCACTCTGTTTGCGAAAATGAATTTTCTTATATTTCTTCAGCAGCTTTGTTTAGTTAGCTTTAGTCTATGACCTCTTGTTATTTATTATTAACATCTTTATTGACAAAACTTAATTACAATTTTGCCTAATTTGAGGAATCCAATTAAGTCAAATTAAAGTGAGGATAATGGTGATAGTCATTGTCACACAGGACAGAGGGTCATACACAAGACAATAGGTCTGAACTGTAGGCTGAAGCACATATATATCATGGTTACAATCAATGTTTTAATGTACGAGTATGTAAATACAACTTTATATTGTGCACTGCCACACAAGGGCAGGGATGGGTTCGTAAGAGATGCAGCTTAAAAATAATATAAATAAAATTGTTCTTCATTCTTAAAAATGGACAAGCAAATTTAGGATAAATTGTTAGGATGTCGTCCAGTACACCAGATTTAATTAAATAGTTGTGAATTGCAGAGTAATTCTGAAGTTAGAAAGCATAGCCAAGGCTCCTCACACAGTCTTCTTTGTGTTCCTCAGGTGACTCAGGTTCCTCAGGTTCCTCAGGTTCCTCAGGTTTTCTGTCTAGAACCATCCCTAGATTTATCAGAATTTTGTAATGCTTTTTCACATAATTTGTAGTTTGTGTGTGGTCTATTTGTCCTATTCCACATTCCATAACGTGGGATTTATCCACATTAAATTCTATTAGCCAGGTGGTATTCCAAATATTTATTTTTTCCAGATCTTCTTAAAGGGTATGCCAATCATTTAAGTTTATTATCTTCTCTAGTATGTTATCATCGGCAAACATGTTACATATAACATCATATTCCATCTGTTAGGTCGTTCATGTAGACAATGAAACATTACCGGTGCAAGAACTGAACCCTGTGGCACTCCACTGGTGACATTTCTTCAGTCCGATACATTGCCTCTGATCACTGCCCTCATTTATCTGTCATAAAATTTGTCAACCATGTGAGCGCCCGCGCGTGCTCCAGTATATTGTCTTCTCCTATCATCATATTTTGCAATGTTTCATTATGCAAAAGCAATTAGTTATGAAAATGGAACACAGTACATTACAAGTTGTAGAGTTGCCGTGAGGTCGGGTAGTTAAGAGGAATGCAGTGGGCATATACCATCTGGATTGCACGGCTAATGCCTTGTTAAAGGAATGTTGTTGTTGTTCAAGATTTACTACCTGGAACAAAAAGTTCCAAGTAGCACGGGCTATGGTGAGCCCGTAGTTGGAAGCTAACCACTCTTGAGTCTCTGTTTCCCATGAGTCTTGAACCCAAATCTTAAATAATGTTCTTGACATTTTTACTTTTGCATTTTAAATATCTTACAAAATGTGGCTGACATATTTCTTTGATTAAGAGGACGCTACTGGTACACAGACGAGCCACAATAACGTGACTGAAGATATGATGACCAAACCATATGATGACCAGATATGATGATATGATGACGGGAGCGAGGGAGGCACGGGCATAAGTAAGGCAAGAATAGGGTAATCTTCTAAATCTTGAGGTAATCTTGAGATGATTTCGGGGCTTTAGTGTCCCCGCGGCCCGGTCCTCGACCAGGCCTCCACCCCCAGGAAGCAGCCCGTGACAGCTGACTAACACCCAGGTACCTATTTTACTGCTAGGTAACAGGGGCATAGGGTGAAAGAAACTCTGCCCATTGTTTCTCGCCGGCGCTCGGGATCGAACCCGGGACCACAGGATCACAAGTCCAGCGTGCTGTCCGCTCGGCCGACCGGCTCAGGGTGAGAGGAGGTAATTCATAGAGGGAAAGAGCAAGGCGAAAAGGTAAGAACAAGAAACCAAAAGAGGTACGGATGGGATGGGAGTAATAATAGGGTGACGGAAGAAAAGGAAGTTAAGAATATGAGGAGAAAGAAAGGAACAAAAAGGGTGGGTATGCTTATGTCAGGTCACGTTTGTTATGAAGGTTGGAGCATTTAGATATGTATTGTCAAAAGGTAGAGTCAACAGCAACAAAGCCAAGACTAAGGTTCATATTGGGTATGTTGTGTACCGGAGCCGATTCGACAAGATGATGGTCCAGGACGGACCTAAACGTCGTCGTCTCGTCATCTTCTGGTGTGTGGTTTGATCTTCACGCTACTAGTAATCACAGGTTTCAATCTTGGGCAAATTGACTGGGAATTAATGGATCCACGGAGACTTCAACTCCTCACTAGAAACAGGGGCACTTCCTGACGTTTAGAAAGTGGCAACTTTGGTACCTATATACAAGAAAGAAGGAAGATGCGAGCCACTGACCGCTATCACTAAGTATTCCTGCCAAGATATCAGAGACTAATCAACATGGATTCAGTAAAGGAAAAGCTTGCAACTTATGAGCTTATGAAAGTTCTATGACAAGGTGACAGCAATTAATCACAAACACACAGAGAAAGAGAAAGAGAGAAAGAGAAAGAGAGAGAGAGAGAGAAAGAGAGAAAAAGAAAGAGAAAGAAAGAGAAAGAAAGAGAAAGAAAGAGAAAGAAAGAGAAAGAAAGAGAAAGAAAGAGAAAGAAAGAGAAAGAAAGAAAGAGAGAGATGGGGGGGGAGGTGGGCTGGATAGACTGCATTTTACAAGACTGCCAGAAAGCTTTCGACACCCCTCGTCACAAGTGACTCGTATGCAAACAAGAAGACAGACTGGTGCACTGGGAAGAATAGTAGAGTGAATGAATGACTACCTCTGAGAAAGTAGGTAGAACGTCATAACAGGAAGAGCGCTCCCAGACTATAGCGGTCATGAGAGGAATACCTTAAGGCTCACTACTAGGGCCCATCCTCTTACTACCATGAGTAAATGGTAGAAATTAACAATGAAAACAACCTCATTCTTGTCAATGGCTGATGACAATGCTAAACACATGAGGCGAATCAGAACTGACGAGCTCTGCATTACAAGATGAACTAATCAAATCTCCAGAGATGACCCAAGATGGAGCGGGAAAGTCTAATACAGTACAGGATGAACAGAAGGCAACTGTTCACTTCTGGAAAGAGACTTAGTAGTGGATATAAGTGGAGATGTAACACCAGCGTCCAACCCATCCTCCGAATTGACAGTACGATTTAATACTAAGTGTAATAAGTACACTTTCTTACTGTCATAAACAGTGCATAATTGCACTTATGTGGCTGTTACATTTACTCAACTCCCTCCCCCGATTTAATTCTCCTCGTTTTCTGTTAAGACACTCAGAATTTTAGGATGAAGTTTTCAATTTCAATTAAGTACTAATTGTAATTAAGAAGCAATAAAATTATTATCTTCAAAAACTAAGACGGTTAGGTGAGGTCGTGGTTTTCTATTCAGTTTTTCAGGTAAACTCAAATATTCACAATATATCTGACAGTACGATTTAATACTAAGTGAAAATAAGTACAATTCCGAACTGCTATGAATAGTACATAATTGCACTTATTTGTCTCCTTACATTTACCACCCCATTTTTGGAGGACGGGCTGCCAGCGTCACACAAGACCAGAGGTACCAAGGCAGCCTACGCCCTACTGACAACCGTCCGGCTTTCCTTCACCAACGTGGACACATTAGTCCTTCTGAGCACTCTACGCATCCTTTGTGACACCTATCCTCGAGTGTGCTGTCCCGGAATGGAACCCGCTGTCAACATAAACGGAAACTATGCAGCCAGACTCGTTCCTGAGCTAAGGGGGCTCCTCTACGATGAAAGACTGATGGACTTGAACCTCACAACATTGGAGAAAAGGAATAATTAAGGCAGACGTGATAACGACATACAAGATACAAGATTGATAATGCAGATATAGAGGCAATGTTCAAAGTGGGGAAGGGTAGCACGAGGGTACATCAATGGAGACCAGAAGCACACACGAGCCATAGACGGCAGAAAGTTTGTCTGTGTAAAGAATGGAAGAGGCTAGGGGACGGGGGGAGAAGGTCGTCGGATACAATTCCTTACCCAGTTATATACGTAAATATGAAAGGAAAAAAAAAAGAGGGAAAAGTGGCTGTATTAAACTACCGGTGGTGGAAAGGCGGGGCTTAAGAACAGATGCCTAACACTGCAAGTACAACAATGTTAGTACAACTAGTTGAGTACTCACGCGCACACACACATAGGGGCCTGACGGCTCAGTGGTCAGCACTCGGGATTCATAATCCTAGGGTCCGGGGATCGATCCGCGGCGATGGGCGGAAACAAATGGACAGTTTCTTTCACCTGATGCCTTGTTCACCTAGCAGTAAATGGGTACCTGGGAGTTAGACAGCTGCTACGGGTTGCTTCCAGGGGGTGTATTCACATAGTTGTGCTTGCGGGGGTTGAGCTCTGCTCTTTCGGCCCGCCTCTCAATTGTCAATCAGTCAACTGTAACTAAGTTTTTTTTTCCTTTTTTTCCACACACACACACACACACACACACACACACACACACACACACACACACACACACACACACACACACACACACACACACACACACACAGGCAGCAGCCCGTAACAGCTGTAACTCCCAGGTACCTATTTAGTGCGAGGTAACAGGGGCATCAGTGTGAAAAACTCTGCCCATTTTGTTTCTCGCCGGCGCCAGGAATCGAACCTTGGTCCATACGATTACGTATCTAGCGTTCTGTCCACTCAGCCACCAGCGCCCACCGTTTGTTTGTGTGTGTGTGTGTGTGTGTGTGTGTGTGTGTGTGTGTGTGTGTGTGTGTGTGTGTAAAAAAAATAAGTTAACTGACAGTTGAGAGGCGGGCCCAAGGAGCCAGAGCTCAACCCCCGCCAGCCCAACGAGGCGAGAGCGCACGCGCGCACACACACACACATTAACAAAGGCCTCGGGGACCCCCCTGACGACAAACACCATAATTTAGAGCAGCGGCTGCTTCACCCGCAGCCCGGAATATTACCCCAGCTTAACGATAATACTCCAACCCACCAGACAGCAGACAGGCAGGTAGCCATAAAGGCAGACAAGCAGGCATCAAGGTATACATGCAGGTGTGTAGGCATGAAAGTAGGCAGGTATGCAGACACGAAAGCCGGTATACATGCAGGCAAGATGACAGGTAGCCAAGCATGCATGTGGTTAGGCAGATGTGTCTAGACCTGTTTGGTCTAGACACAGCCAGACAGGTCCAGACACAGCCAGGCAGGTCCAGACACAGCCAGGCAGGTCCAGACACAGCCAGACAGGTCCAGACACAGCCAGACAGGTCCAGACACCGCCAGACAGGTCCAGACACAGCCAGACAGGTCTAGACACAGCCAGACAGGTCTAGACACAGCCAGACAGGTCTAGACACAGCCAGACAGGTCTAGACACAGCCAGACAGGTCTAGACACAGCCAGACAGGTCTGTGACGAGGGCCTGGAAGACAGGTATGGACAGAACGTCAACGTCTGTCCAAAGATGGAGTCGTGAAACTTGGGAGCTCGACTTCATTCGACTTTGCAGGATGAGTAAAGAGGGGTATGTGCCCAACATGGGCGGACCACGGTCGCCCCCTACTCCTCTCATCAGAGACAGACGCCGCTCAGTACAACTCCCACACAATCGGTGGACAGTTGTACATGGGAGACAGAGAGAGTCAAAGACAGTAGACAGATTGATGGATAGATTGGTAGATAGATGGACGGATACATTGATAGAAAGATGGATATATATATAGATTAATGGATAGAAAGATTGAAGAATAGAGATATATGGATTGATGGACAGAGATAGACAGACGGATGGGCAGGTGGATAGATGGACAAATACAGGGATAGGTAGATAACTAGATGGATGGACAGATGAATTCGTGGATATATGTATGGACAGTTGAATTGGTGGATAGATGGATAGATAGAAAGTTAGATGGATATTCAGACTGATGGATAGATGGCTGCACAGATGAATGGATGGAGAGAGAGATGGACGGACAGATGAATAGATTTATAGACGAATCGATAGTTTCATAGATAACTGGACAGATAGATGGATAGACCGACCGACAGAATGATGGTGGGATAGATGGATGGATAAATTGAGATAGGAAGACACCATCTCAAAGCACTTTCCCCACAAACCACCTTTCCCCCACAAAGCACCTCCCCCCACAAAGCACCTCCCCCCACAAAGCACCCCCCCCCCCACAAAGCACCTCCCCCCCCCACAAAGCACCTCCCCCCCCACAAAGCACCATCACAATCACCATAACCTCACAGAACCCATGACATTAAGAAGCAAGCCGCCAATTACCCGAGCATCAGCCTGACTCAACTGGTGTACAATTATGACCAAGCCGGCCAGGGCCCCGCTCAGCCCCGTCCACGCGCTCCACCTCTCATATATATATATATGTCGTACCTAGTAGCCAGAACGCACTTCTCAGCCTACTATGCAGGGCCCGATTTGCCTAATAAGCCAAGTTTTCATGAATTAATTGTTTTTCGACTACCTAACCTACCTAACCTAACCTAACCTAACTTTTTCTGCCACCTAACCTAACCTAACCTATTAAGATAGGTTAGGTTAGGTTAGGTAGGGTTGGTTAGGTTCGGTCATGTATCTACGTTAATTTTAACTCCAATAAAAAAAAATTGACCTCATACATAATGAAATGGGTAGCTTTATCATTTCATAAGAAAAAAATTAGAGAAAATATATTAATTCAGGAAAACTTGGCTTATTAGGCAAATCGGGCCTTTCATAGTAGGCTGAGAAGTGCGTTCTGGCTACTAGGTACGACATATATATATATATATATATATATATATATATATATATATATATATATATATGAGGGGATACATAAGGGATAAATGTGAGGTGAAACAGAGGCTGCAGAAGGCTTATTGGCCCATACGAGGCATCTCCTATCTAAACACAAAGATTAATCCAGTGTAATTAGCCTATTATGTTGGACATTGTCTTCTGTGTATATATATATATATATATATATATATATATATATATATATATATATATATATATATATATAATATGTCGTACCTAATAGCCAGAACTCACTTCTTGGCCTACTATGCAAGGCCCGATTTGCCTAATAAGCCAAGTTTTCATGAATTAATGTTTTTTAGACTACCTAACCTACCTAACCTAACCTAACCTAACTTTTTCCGCTACCTAACCCAACCTAACCTATAAAGATAGGTTAGGTTAGGTTAGGTAGGGTTGGTTAGGTTCGGTCATATATCTACGTTAATTTTAACTCTAATAAAAAAAAATTGACCTCATACATAATGAAATGGGTAGCTTTATCATTTCATAAGAAAAAAAATAGAGAAAATATATTAATTCAGGAAAACTTGGCTTATTAGGCAAATCGGGCCTTGCATAGTAGGCTGAGAAGTGCGTTCTGGCTACTAGGTACGATATATATATATATTATATATATATATATATTATATATATATATATGTCGTACCTAGTAGCCAGAACGCACTTATCAGCCTACAATGCAAGGCCCGATTTGCCTAATAAGCCAAGTTTTCATGAATTAATATGTTTTCTCTAGTTTTTTTCTTACGAAATGATAAAGCTACCCATTTCATTATGTTTGAGGTCAATTTTTTTTAATGGAGTTAAAATTAACGTAGATATATGACCGAACCTAACCAACCCTACCTAACCTAACCTAACCTATCTTCATAGGTTAGGTTCGGTTAGGTAGCAGAAAAAGTTAGGTTAGGTTAGGTTAGGTAGGTTAGGTAGTCGAAAAAACATTAATTCATGAAAACTTGGCTTATTAGGCAAATCGGGCCTTGAATAGTAGGCTGATAAGTACGTTCTGGCTATTAGGTACGACATATATATATATATATATAATATATATATATATCGTACCTAGTAGCCAGAACGCACTTCTCAGCCTACTATGCAAGGCCCGATTTGCCTAATAAGCCAAGTTTTCCTGAATTAATATATTTTCTCTATTTTTTTTCTTATGAAATGATAAAGCTACCCATTTCATTATGTATGAGGTCAATTTTTTTTTATTAGAGTTAAAATTAACGTAGATATATGACCGAACCTAACCAACCCTACCTAACCTAACCTAACCTATCTTTATAGGTTAGGTTGGGTTAGGTAGCGGAAAAAGTTAGGTTAGGTTAGGTTAGGTAGGTTAGGTAGTCTAAAAAACATTAATTCATGAAAACTTGGCTTATTAGGCAAATCGGGCCTTGCATAGTAGGCCAAGAAGTGAGTTCTGGCTATTAGGTACGACATATTATATATATATATATATATATATATATATATATATATATATATATATATATATATATATATATATATATATATATAATGAGAGAGAGAGAGAGATAATCATTTGTTTCATCTTTTAAACTAGAATTTCCAAAGAAAAACAAATAAAATATGTTTTTTCCCTGACTAATAAAATGTGTGAAGACTGGCGGGTGTAAAGAGAGGTGTAGCGGGCGTCTCCGTGTAGATGACGGCGGGTAACTTTAGTCTTGGTCAATGTCGAGTTATAAACTATGCTTGCTGGTTGGTCAATAGGCCATTGTAGTAGGCTTAATAACCCGCCGGGGCTGGACGGGCTGTAAGACAAACGCCAAAATAAATTGCGCATGCAGTCAAGAAAGCTTATCTTTAGAGTTATGGCGCACTCCAAGGGTTAAGGCAATTAAATATATATTTTTTAAATTAAATGTTAGCTCGGCATTTAGCACGAGTCATTATCACACGACATGGAAGCTGGGTTGACTGCTGCGCGCCAGGCTGCGGTGTGTATATAATCTTAATGGAACACAGCCTCTCAACACCTTCACAACTCTTCAGCGTCCTTATCCAACTCTCTAAGATGACACATGTATTGCAGTCATAGGCCAGTCGAGGTCTGCCCCAATGCCACTCTTTAAAAAAATAGTGGCATCTTTGTCAACCCCCCATGCAATTTTCATGGTAAAAAAATTGCGGACTTGTTTTCCATAGAGGTTTTAGCAGTTTTTCAATGCTTCATAATAATTAGTTTTCTGAGAGAAGGTACAGGGAAGGAGAGGCGAATATTGGGGAAGAGGAGAGAAGAGAAAGATGGAGAGGTAAGAGAGAAGGGGGAAGGGAATTAAGATGGTAGAGGTGAGAAAGAAAAGGGGGGAGGGCAAAGATATGGAAAGGAAAGGAAGGGTGGTGGGGAAAGATGACGAGGGGAGGAGAGAGGCGAGATGAGAGGAGAGATGGACAAGGAAAGAGAGAAGAGAGGTAGACACACCCGGGTACCACCATCATGGATATATATAACCATCTCCCTAGGAGAGAGAATATTCAGATTCAGATTCAGATGTTTATTCAGGTAAGGTATATACATACAAGTGATGTTACATTAATGGATTGATATATAGATAGAGCTAGTACATACAATGCCTAAAGCCACTATTACGCAATGCGTTTCGGGCAAGATATAACCAAAGATATAACGATATAACGAATATAATAAGATATAACCAAAGATATAAGATATAACCAAATTCACCACCAAAGATCATATTCCCTCCAAAATATAATAATCTACCACTTACAGGGTAGATTATTCCACTTATTCATGCCCGTCCCACTTCTTGGGTGGCTTAATCTTCACCAATCAAGAGAATATTGATTATATTGATAGAAGCTTTACCCTTGTCTATTTCCACCATAAATCTGCCCCAGTTTCCAACTGATAACAGTTTAAAAAGCTCAAAGGATCGACCCAAGTCACGTTTCGTCACAGTGAGCTTAGACAATTATATACAGGAAATGTGTAAGTACAATATTTTTGTTGTGATAGATAACACAGCTTTCTCCGGAGCTAACTGAGCATACCTAACATACCCCAACTCAACCTAACCTAACTTAGCATACCTGATGTATCCCAACCCACTAACGACAGAGCTAGAGACAGAAAAAGACATGTATGTAGAGCAAGAAAGTGCCAGGGAGGGGGGGGGGTAAGAGCGATGGATAGAGCCGAGATAGACAGGAGCGATAAGCATGTTACCATTCACCGGGGGCCAGATTCACGAAAGCACTTACGCAAGCACTTACGAACGTGTACATCTTTCCTCAATCTTTGACGGCTTTGGTTACATTTATTAAACAGTTTACAAGCATGAAAACTTCCCATTCCTCTGTTGTTATTGTTATAAACAGCCTCCTGGTGCTTCGGAGTTCATTAACTGTTTAATAATTGTAAACAAAACTGCCAAAGATTGAGAAAAGACGTACAGGTTCGTAAGTGTTTGCGTAAGTGCTTTCGTGAATCTGGCCCCAGGACACTAGCAAACTCGAACCGCGGACCCACACGTGTGTGAGGGCCCGAAACTAAGGGGTCAGGTCAAGGACACATCACACCCCCCAAGACGCCTTGGTCTGGTCTACCCGACTATTACCTCCTGCAACAGGGAACAAGAAGCAACTGCATGGACAAACTTTACCCAACATTTGCAGGAGAAAAGAATCAACACCTACAGGGATAAGTCATGAATACCTGTTGAAACATACAAGAGTAAACACCAAACACCTACATGTGTAAACACCGAAAACCTGCTGCAGTAGACAATACCTGCTGGAGTTAATGTTCATTACCTGCAGAAGCAAACAATTAACAACAGAAGAAAACACCGAATAACTGCAGGGGGGGGGGGGAGGAACAACGCACACCTGCAATAAAAAAAACACCTGCAGGATAAGCATTCAACACCAACAGAAGTATACACACAACAACTGCATGTGTAAACACCCAAAACCTGATTAAGTAAATACCCCCAACACCTACGGCAGTAAACAGCCAACACCCGCAGCAGTAAACTATAAGTAAAGCTGTAAAACACCAGGAGAACTATAAATCATACAAGTCATATACCCAAGATCTTCATCTGTGCTGCCTCCACGTGTTGCCTCAACCTGCTGCCACAACCTGCTGCCTCAATCTGCTGCCACAACCTGCTGCCACAACCTGCTGCCACAACCTGCTGTCACAACCTGCTGCCACAACCTGCTGCCACAACCTGCTGCCTCAACATGCCGCTATATTATGAACCCATGCCATTTATATTGTGTTCAAGACCTGCTACCTACCAACCTTAAGATGCTTCCGGGAATCAATATCCCCGTGGCCTGGTTTCTGTCTTCTCTACAATGTCTACTCTCATCAAAATCTTGCCATCAACAAGGGATGTCAAGATGGTCTAGTTTTACTTGACTTCTATGACACCAAAGGTCATATTGGTCAAGCAAGTCTATCAACATGAGCCCCGGAGTCTATCAACATGAGCCAAGGACTCCATCATGAGCCTGGCGTGGAAAAATCTTGACTCAAAATATTAATAGAAATAATTATTACATTCGATAGCTGTGAAGAACCACCACTTTTTGTGAAAAATGAGAACTAAGGAGAGCAAGTGTAGTGAAATTAACTCCACGAACTAGTTCCTATGGATCTTAATAAGACTGTATATTATCATGGAATAAGAGTCAAATTCCCTCTCACAAAATGGGGGGTACAGACGTTAAGGAAATATTCCATTATTAGCACAATCGTCCGATGCTGGTTCATCATAAGAGTAGAACAAAATATAAATTTATACATGAAATTCATATAGCATAATGATAAAGGGTTTGTAAAATAAAATTAATCCATTATGGAAGATTAATCATCTACTAAGGTTTATCAATGACTACGTAAGTATTAGAACAACTTAGCTGTTAAGTTGAAATAGTTGTGAATGTGTCGGTTAGTCACGGCGTCACGTTTCTTGTAACACAAGTGTCCGGGCACGCGCGTGGAAGCCAAGTTTATTCCTCTTCTTGTCAGTAAAGCTCCAGCTGAAATCACGATTAAAATGTAAAACGTGTCTTGGCTAAAGTTAATATACCACTACTTTTGACTGAAAAGTGGAACATAAGCGAAAATAAGACTAACTTTAGTGATGTTATAATCTCGTGTCCCGACAACGAGCAACCTACCCGTTTCCATTATAAGTGCACCAATTTTTTTTGTCTATTTTTTATTTATAAAATACACAAGGAAAACATTACAACATTACGGCACCGAAGCACCAAAAGAAAAACCTTACACCAGCACACACCACCCAACAACATAACACCAAATGACATGCAAGCAACACACAACAAATACAATACAGATGAGACACCAAAGCCGAACATCCGTGAACACAATAAAAACACAGTGGACAATTTTCATAGTGCAAAACGTAAATGATAATCCATGGAACAAGCAAAATTCATTTGAAAACACAATAATAAACTGCACAACCCAGACGAGGCGCGCCAAGTACATACATTAAAAACCACACAATGGTGAAAAATTAAACATTTAGAAGCAAAGGTACAAAGTTAAAAAAAATACAATACACAACCCACCACCCCGACACCCACACCACCAACCGCACTAACTGGAGCGGCACCCATCACCGTAACTGTCCTCTCACAAGGGGTACCATCCACAACCGATACATCCTCACGCTCGGGCAAGGGAGAAAAATCCGCTTCATGAAACACATTTACCCGATCATACATCTGAGTGTCGCAGGCAGCAGCCAATTTTTTTTTTTTTTTTTTTTATTAAGTTATGAGGTACATCTGCATTAGTGCAGCTACCCTAGACTATATGAAGTGGAGTACAGTGTGTCAAAAAAGCTAACTAGGTGATGCTATAAAATCCCCATCACACAGGATGGTTAGTCATACAGAGGCATGTGATTAGCGGTCTGCACTGGCAGACTCCGGATGCATTTTGAGGATATCAACAACACAAGATTGAATAAGGTAGCAGTGGTAATACAAGTCCCCATTTCGCAGGATGGTTAGTCATACAGAGCCATGTGTTTAATAGCCTGCACCAAATGTCCAACGTGGCCACATTTATAACACGTCCGAGTCTGCCCACGGTAGAAGCAGACCGTAAAGCCAGCAAGCGCGTGAGGAGAAGGCACATTCCCATGAAGAACCATCTTAGCCGTTCTGTAACCATTACCAAGCCCCTTGACGTCCCCGGTTGTGTATCTACAGGCACGAATAGAGTCTACACGCCCATACCTGGCAAGAGCCCGACGGAGATCCTCAGACATTTCAAATGGCGTATTCTTAATAGACACGTATGTGTACTCCACACTCAAATTCGTCAGAGTCACAGAGCCAAGACCGTTCGTTGCTCAGCCCCACCACCTTGTCCTCATACTGGTCGAGAAACCTCCGGAACAAGTCACTCTCGGCGAACTTCACAACTACTCTGACGTCACGAACAACCTTTAGACCGACGAGATCTTCCACTTTCGCACCCATAACCGCAAACAGTGTTGCTGACGACGCCAATATCCACCCGACAGGTAAATGTCAGCCCAGCCGAGTCCTTCCTCCTTATGGCGACACGTAAGTCCCCATACTGAGACTGAAAAACAGAAAAACAGTCACCCTGCAGTGGCAAACAACCACCCGTCAGGGCAACCAACAATCACCCAATCAAGGAGGAACTACTCATTTATAGGTGCACCAATAAATAAAACATCAGTAGGAAATTGTCTACATTACACTCGCCGGGACATGTGTTGGATGTGGGCGGAGTCCCTCTCGATCTCTGGCATCTGCTGCTGCAAGGCTGACGTAATTATGAGTCGATGTAAATGTGAGCTCCTCAACACAGTAACTTTGAGCAATATGGCTGCCGTCGCTTCTCCCATCTCCCTCCTCGTGGTACGCATGCGCGTAGCTCTCAGTAAGAACCTCGAGCGTAAATTAATTTATTTATTTGAAGTTAATTAGGGAAGGAAGTAGTTATGACGAATATTTACTTCATAAATAAATGTATTATGTTGTAATATAATTTCTCGTAGTGCAATTCAGTTTATCAAGACTGCGTCAAATGAACGAGAGGAATATGAAGTAGAATTATTTTACATTGTAATATTTTCCACTGGAGTTGTTAATCTAACTAAATAAGCGAGTTCCAGTAAGCAGTAATATACTAAATGAATAAACTCATTAATAACGAATTTCCTAAGTAAAGGAAAGTAAATAACTGGACTCTTGTTAGATCCGACAATATGTGGAGATATTTCCTGTGGCGGGCTGATGCTACACCACGTAATAGGGAGGATTTGGTAAAATGTTGCACAGTATGAAGATATTATTATGGTTAATTTTACAAGCTAGTAATTTTAGTAACTACTTGTTAATATAAAGATGTATTAAAATACAAATGATGAATGGTTATTTCCAACATTACTCCGTGGGGAGAGAACTCGGGTCGCAGTTCAGGTCTTGGTACTAACGTGCTCCTATCTCTCTATCCTGAAGTTATATTCATGGGTTAGTACGTTAGTACGTTAGTACGCCCCTAACGGATGTCCCGAATCTGTAGCACAGATGTGACCCTAAGTCATTATGGGAACATAAATTGAATATTGAAAATATTAAATTATTAAGTCATCGATAATCAAGAAATCTCTAAAGCCTACAGCAGAATCAATGACTAATGTCGCTGTGACGTGTATTGGTTGAATTACTTAGTCGCTGAAATGTTCTGCATACTCAGATAATGTTCTTAAGAACAGATGGATATGGTCTGCA
The DNA here is from genome assembly GCF_040958095.1 of Procambarus clarkii. NCBI lineage: Eukaryota > Metazoa > Arthropoda > Malacostraca > Decapoda > Cambaridae > Procambarus > Procambarus clarkii. Next base: position 5,144,533 of record NC_091241.1, on the reverse strand, counting down.
ATGAGGCAAAATGAAATACTGTATAAATTGTAATCAAAATTATTATACATTAATTAAGGAATATTAATCACTGTGTATCATTCAAGATCAAGGAGACTTCGATACTACAATGAGGTCACTGTGACTTGTAACTGTCACTTGTAACTGTATCATGTTTTGAAACAATAACACATTACTGAGCAGCATGATCACCTCAAACTCGAATGTGGAATTGTCTGCTCTTAAGCAGAATTAAATTTAGTTTAATATGCACTATGGTGCAGTAGTCGTTTCAGGCTACTAGAATAACTAAGTGTCTAACCTAACTAAATAATTATGAGTACAGATTAGGCTAATACTCAGTTGACAAAAAATAATGTCCCTAATGCCTTCCTAAATAGATGGTTGAATTTTCCCAAATCTACCTAAGTAGAGGGCTAAGCTAATTGTGACAACTCACTATTGGTGTTGTCACTCTATCTGAATGGTGAGCATTGGATCTGCTCGGGGTGTGAATACATTAGGCTACAGTGCTATAGCCCTCTAGAGACTGAACAAACACATAGTCTAACTAAATTATTTATAAGTAGTAGATTCTACTCGCTTTATATCATGGTGAGCAACAATAGCTGCAGATTATCATGTTAATTCAGAGGTGAGCGAGTTGAGTCTGCTCGTTTTAAATAGTGCAAGATCCTTCTGGAGGGATAGCTGAGCACAGAATCTATTAAAGATTCATAGGTGAGCGAGTTGAGTCTGCTCGTGTTAAGCATGTTGGGTTACAATGCTTAAGGTTTAATGATAATATATTAAACGATGGGAAACCTAAGGTTGCTGGAAATTAATAGTTACTATGACTAAACTTGCTTACAAGATAATTTGTAACGGTTTTTTCCCAACCTATACGTTTCACGGTTTAATAGTTCTCTGCGGTATGTTCACTTACAAATTTGCAAGTTTGCAATCTTGCTCATGCTGCGCTCCTACAAAGGTTAAGAGCAGAAGCAAAATAAAACAGCTCAAACAAAAATTAATGCAAATAAATCACTAGCTCCTAGTGCAGAAAATGTTGAATAAATGTTGTAGTCTAGTTAAGATTAGTAGTCTGGTTAAGACTAATTTAAGTTTTTTTGGGCAGACCTTAAGCGCTGGCTATTTTGAACCTCGATCCTGGTGAATTTGCTGATGTATAAGTTGCTTGATGACTTCGTGTTACTGCTAAATTCATGAAATGCGGGATGCATTGGGTGCTAGAATCTCTAGCCTAATATTATTAATTACATAGGGACACTGAGAGTGGTTAATTATTACTGTCGAGAATAATTCTGAGTACAGTAGGTTCAATGGCTTGGTCTCTGTGACATGTACCTGTTTAGGCTATTGACCACTGATTTTCCCCACTGAGAGTCATAAAACATCTCGGTAAATATTAATTGTACTATACTCAATCTGTATTTATTACTAAGCTTGGTTTCTCTTTTAGCTTGTTACTGGAGAATTAATTTACTACTGATTAATTTCTGTTATTGCTGGCAGCCATAGGCTTCTTCTGGTTTAAAAGTGTACCTGTCAGTAAGTAGCCACCTGCAGATTGGAACATATTGATTCCCCACTGTTTAACATGTCTAGTAATAAACTGGTAGTAGTAATCTGCCATGGAGTCCATCAAAATAAGCCTAGGAGTCCATCAACATGAGCCTAGGAGTCCATCAAAATGAGCCTGGGAGCTAGCCCATCAACATGAGCCCAGGAGTCCATCAACTTGAGCCTGGGAGTCCATCAAGACGAGTCTAAATCATGTGGGAGGCTGTAGGCCAAATATGAAAAACCTGATTGGCTGTCATGCCAAGGTCTCGTCCTGAGACAAACTAGCCATTTAGGTGCGGAACGATTCTCCTCAGACAGCTTATTGCTGCCAGCCGCCGCCTTAATGTTGCCCCCCGGTACAGTGTTGTGCTACACCATCCTTGTTTTAAAGTGTTGTGCTACACCACCCTTGTGGTACAGTGTTGTGCTACACCACCCTTGTGGTACAGTGTTGTGCTACACCACCTTTGTGGTACAGTGTTGTGCTACACCACCCTTGTGGTACAGTGTTGTGCTACACCATCCTTGTGGTACAGTGTTGTGCTACACCAACCTTGTGGTACAGTGTTGTGCTACACCACCTTTGTGGTACAGTGTTGTGACACACCACCTTTGTGGTACAGTGTTGTGACACACCACCCTTGTGGTACAGTGTTGTGACACACCACCTTTGTGGTACAGTGTTGTGACACACCACCCTTGTGGTACAGTGTTGTGCTACACCACCCTTGTGGTACAGTGTTGTGCTACACCACCCTTGTGGTACAGTGTTGTGCTACACCACCCTTGTGGTACAGTGTTGTGACACACCACCCTTGTGGTACAGTGTTGTGCTACACCATCCTTGTGGTACAGTGTTGTGCTACACCAACCTTGTGGTACAGTGTTGTGCTACACCACCTTTGTGGTACAGTGTTGTGACACACCACCTTTGTGGTACAGTGTTGTGACACACCACCCTTGTGGTACAGTGTTGTGCTACACCACCTTTGTGGTACAGTGTTGTGACACACCACCCTTGTGGTACAGTGTTGTGCTACACCACCCTTGTGGTACAGTGTTGTGCTACACCACCCTTGTGGTACAGTGTTGTGCTACACCACCCTTGTGGTACAGTGTTGTGCTACACCACCTTTGTGATACAGTGTTGTGACACACCACCCTTGTGGTACAGTGTTGTGCTACACCACCCTTGTGGTACAGTGTTGTGCTACACCACCCTTGTGGTACAGTGTTGTGCTACACCAACCTTGTGGTACAGTGTTGTGCTACACCACCCTTGTGGTACAGTGTTGTGCTACACCACCTTTGTGGTACAGTGTTGTGACACACCACCCTTGTGGTACAGTGTTGTGCTACACCACCCTTGTGGTACAGTGTTGTGCTACACCACCTTTGTGGTACAGTGTTGTGCTACACCACCTTTGTGGTACAGTGTTGTGACACACCACCCTTGTGGTACAGTGTTGTGACACACCACCCTTGTGGTACAGTGTTGTGACACACCACCCTTGTGGTACAGTGTTGTGACACACCACCCTTGTGGTACAGTGTTGTGACACACCACCCTTGTGGTACAGTGTTGTGACACCACCCTTGTGGTACAGTGTTGTGACACATCACCCTTGTGGTACAGTGTTGTGACACACCACCCTTGTGGTACAGTGTTGTGACACACCACCCTTGTGGTACAGTGTTGTGACACACCACCCTTGTGGTACAGTGTTGTGCTACACCACCCTTGTGGTACAGTGTTGTGCTACACCACCCTTGTGGTACAGTGTTGTGACACACCACCCTTGTGGTACAATGTTGTGACACACCACCCTTGTGGTACAGTGTTGTGCTACACCACCCTTGTGGTAAAGTGTTGTGCTACACCACCCTTGTGGTACAGTGTTGTGACACACCACCCTTGTGGTACAGTGTTGTGACACACCACCCTTGTGGTACAATGTTGTGACACACCACCCTTGTGGTACAGTGTTGTGACACACCACCCTTGTGGTACAGTGTTGTGACACACCACCCTTGTGGTACAGTGTTGATGATGATGCTAAGATAATAGGAAGGATAAGAAATTTAGATGATTGTCATGCCCTTCAAGAAGACCTGGACAAAATAAGTACATGGAGCGCCACTTGGCAAATGGAATTTAATGTTAGTAAATGCCATGTTATGGAATGTGGAATAGGAGAACATAGACCCCACACAACCTATATATTATGTGAGAAATCTTTAAAGAATTCTGATAAAGAAAGAGATCTTGGGGTGGTTCTAGATAGAAAACTATCACCTGAGGACCACATAAAGAATATTGTGCGAGGAGCCTATGCCACGCTTTCTAACTTCAGAATTGCTTTTAAATACATGGATGGCGATATACTAAAGAAATTGTTCACGACTTTTGTTAGGCCAAAGCTAGAATATGCAGCAGTTGTGTGGTGTCCATATCTTAAGAAGCACATCAACAAACTGGAAAAGGTGCAAAGACATGCTACTAAGTGGCTCCCAGAACTGAAGGGCAAGAGCTACGAGGAGAGGTTAGAGGCATTAAATATGCCAAAACTGGAAGACAGAAGAAAAAGAGGTGATATGATCACTACATACAAAATAGTAACAGGAATTGATAAAATCGATAGGGAAGATTTCCTGAGCCCTGGAACTTTAAGAACAAGAGGTCATAGATATAAACTAGCTAAACACAGATGCCGAAGAAATATAAGAAAATTTACTTTCGCAAACAGAGTGGTAGACGGTTGGAACAAGTTAGGGGAGAAGGTGGTGGAGGCCAAGACCGTCAGTAGTTTCAAAGAGTTATATGACAAAGAGTGCTGGAAAGACGGGACACCACGAGCGTAGCTCTCATCCTGTAACTACACTTAGGTGATTACACTTAGGTGCGCTGCCTTCTAGAAAAAGTGTTGTGACACACCACCCTTGTGGTATAGTGTTGTGACACACCACCATTGTGGTACAGTGTTGTGACACACCACCCTTGTGGTACAGTGTTGTGACACACCACCCTTGTGGTACAGTGTTGTGACACACCACCCTTGTGGTACAGTGTTGTGACACACCACCCTTGTGGTACAGTGTTGTGACACACCACCCTTGTGGTACAGTGTTGTGACACACCACCCTTGTGGTACAGTGTTGTGACACACCACCCTTGTGGTACAGTGTTGTGCTACACCACCCTTGTGGTACAGTGTTGTGACACACCACCCTTGTCTTTGGGCTCAGGGTGTTGTGGTGTGGTTAAGTGGTGTGGCCAGGGGGTGTGGCCGAGTATGATATGAAAGCCGGATGAGTAGAGCAGATCCTGGACTGTGCCGGGAGTACAAAGCAGGAGGGTCATAGTGTGTTATGGACAGGATGTTGTTGTTGTTAAAGATTCGCTACCTGGAACAAAAAGTTCCCAGCAACACGGGCTATGGTGAGCCTGTAGTGCCTTTATAGACAGGTGTTGGTCGGTGTTTACCGTGGTTATTGTTCCTGATGTGTTGGTGGGGGAAAGTGTAAATGTGTCTACGCGATAAGTTCAGCCTTGACGACCAGCGGACCTCTGGACACCACCTCCGCCTGGGAGCCGCCGGATCACGTTGTTTTGCGATTTTGGATGTGATACTGCCGTTTGGCACCCCTATTCTACGGGCCGAATCTCCTTTGTATGGATACCATCACACATAAATATAACCCATCATCGTGACACAGACATTGCAGCCAAATTAGCGTGTAACAAAGATGAAGTTGAATTAGATCTAGGTATCCCCATCTCTGCTGACAAAACTATATTGTTTCTAACACTCAGGTCTGATAGGAGAAAAATTACTGAATCGTAACGACCTGAAAGCACCAGTATAAAAAGCTATGATTTTTTTAGATCTGAAACCTATGTTTATGGCAGCACAAAACGTCGAACAGACTGTGCGACACAGTGGTTGCCAGGATCAGGTTGGGTTATTTTACCTGTGGCAGGTGGCTACAGGTGACGGATCTCCCAATCCTGAGCACTCCAGATGTAAATTCTGAGCAGGAACTGTGTCATGATCTCCCACACTACATCACCGAATGCCCAGTTATTAGACTATTTAGACCCGTTGGCATCAGATACATGGAACTTTGAAATTACTTTATTCATTCTCGTGTTCTTGAAGATATCCTCATATTGCACCCAGAATTTGCCAGTGCAGGCTACTAAACATATGGCCCTGTATGACTAACCATCCTGCGTGATGGGGACTTTTAGTATCACTGCTGCCTTATTCACCCTTGTATTGATGATGATATCCTCATAATACACCCAGAATCTGCCAGTGCAGACTACTTATCACATGCCTCTGTATGACTAACAATCCTGTGTGATGGGGAGTTTTTAGCACCACGTAGCTAGCTTTTTGACACACTGTACTCCCCTTCATATAGTCTAGGGTAGCTGCACAAATGCAGATGTGCCTAATGTATTAATAAAATATATTATATATATATATATATATATATATATATATATATATATATATATATATTATTAAATATGACCGAAAAAGTAAGATTAATAATTCTAACACGAATTTTCTCAATCTTTCGTACATTTCTTTTCACTGTTGGAGGTAATTCAAAAATCAATTCTCCAAAATTCATTTTTATTTTATTATTCATAACATGAATATTCATACCATATTCATGGACATATACATGTCCAACCCTCGCTTGAAACAATCGAGGGATCCCACCTCTACCACATTACGCGGCAATTGGTTCCACAAATCAACAACCCTGTTACCGAACCAGTACTTACCCAAGTCTTTCCTAAAATTAAACTTATCGGCATGAATATTCATGTTATGAATAATAAAATAAAAATGAATTTTGGAGAATTGATTTTTGAATTACCTCCAACAGTGAAAAGAAATGTACGAAAGATTAAGAAAATTCGTGTTAGAATTATTAATCTTACTAATTACTTACTGATTAATATTAATCAATTATTAATCAAATAAAAATGAATTTTGGAGAATTGATTTTTGAATTACCTCCAACAGTGAAAAGAAATGTACGAAAGATTAAGAAAATTCGTGTTAGAATTATTAATCTTACTTTTTCGGTCATATTTAATAATATATGTCTACAGGAAAGACTGCTACCAATATTAGTGTTCAGTGAGAAACCACAAGGTCTCCTCTGAAAACTTTTTATTTTCTTCTCCGAGGCTATGGGTCCCCACATTGGCACCAGAGGTGGTACCCTCACAAACTTTTATATATATATATATATATATATATATATATATATATATATATATATATATATATATATATATATATATATATATTATTAAATATGACCGAAAAAGTAAGATTAATAATTCTAACACGAATTTTCTCAATCTTTCGTACATTACGCTTCACTGTTGGAGGTAAATCAAAAATCACTTCTCCAAAATTCATTTTTATTTCTAGTCTGACGCGACACGGGCGCGTTTCGTAAAACTTATTACATTTTCAAAGACTTCACAAATACACAACTGATTAGAACTTACGTCTCTCTGATATTATATCTACATTTGAGTGAGGTGGGAAGGGTGATGTGGCATTAACACAAGACAGAACAGGAGGGGGATATTAATAGGGTATTAAAAGTATCAACACAAGACAGAACAGAAACAATGGGTATTGAATAGAAGTGTTTGTAGAAAGCCTATTGGTCCATATTTCTTGATGCTTCTATATTGGAGCGGAGTCTTGAGGTGGGTAGAATATAGTTGTGCAATAATTGGCTGTTGATTGCTGGTGTTGACTTCTTGATGTGTAGTGCCTCGCAAACGTCAAGCCGCCTGCTATCGCTGTATCTATCGATGATTTCTGTGTTGTTTACTAGGATTTCTCTGGCGATGGTTTGGTTATGGGAAGAGATTATATGTTCCTTAATGGAGCCCTGTTGCTTATGCATCGTTAAACGCCTAGAAAGAGATGTTGTTGTCTTGCCTATATACTGGGTTTTTTGGAGCTTACAGTCCCCAAGTGGGCATTTGAAGGCATAGACGACGTTAGTCTCTTTTAAAGCGTTCTGTTCTGTGTCTGGAGAGTTTCTCATGAGTAGGCTGGCCGTTTTTCTGGTTTTATAGTAAATCGTCAGTTGTATCCTCTGATTTTTGTCTGTAGGGATAACGTTTCTATTAACAATATCTTTCAGGACCCGTTCCTCCGTTTTATGAGCTGTGGAAAAGAAGTTCCTGTAAAATAGTCTAATAGGGGGTATAGGTGTTGTGTTAGTTGTCTCTTCAGAGGTTGCATGGCTTTTCACTTTCCTTCTTATGATGTCTTCGATGAAACCATTGGAGAAGCCGTTATTGACTAGGACCGTTATTGACTAGGACTAGGACCAAAATGAATTTTGGAGAAGTGATTTTTGATTTACCTCCAACAGTGAAGCGTAATGTACGAAAGATTGAGAAAATTCGTGTTAGAATTATTAATCTTACTTTTTCGGTCATATTTAATAATATATGTCTACAGGAAAGACTGCTACCAAAATATACTAATATATATATATATATATATATATATATATATACACACACACACACACACTCACACACGGTCCGGTTTGTACGACGCCTGGCGCACATACCGCCTTGGGTTAGAAGATTGTTGAGATATTTTTTTGTTTCGCGTTTTCTGGCTGGTTCTCCCGGCGGGGTGTGACGGTGTCCGGCTTGGCCGAGAGGTGCCGGGAGTTAGTGGGTGTTGGTGGGCTCTTGGCGTGCCCTCAGGCGTGGTGGGTGGCTGGCTTCTGCTTTGCCGGAGGGCACTGGATGACTTTTGCGTCTTAGCTGGGGACCGAGTATTTAGTTTTGCTACCCGGTGTTCTCAGTGTGGGGCGGGAACGGTGCTTGTCCCCTGGTGGACTCCTGGCGATCACCAAACATCTGCCACTTGGCTTCGCGATCATCCCTTTACGGGTTCGCAGGGAGATAGTGTGTGTGGTGGTGTGTGGACGCCTGGAGGTAGTGTGTGGTGGTGCGTGGACGCCTGGAGGTAGTGTGTGGACGCCTGGAGGTAGTGTGTGGACGCCTGGAGGTAGTGTGTGGACGCCTGGAGGTAGTGTGTGGTGGTGTGTGGACGCCTGGAGGTAGTGTGTGGTGGTGCGTGGACGCCTGGAGGTAGTGTGTGGACGCCTGGAGGTAGTGTGTGGACGCCTGGAGGTAGTGTGTGGTGGTGTGTGGACGCCTGGAGGTAGTGTGTGGTGGTGTGTGGACGCCTGGAGGTAGTGTGTGGTGGTGTGTGGACGCCTGGAGGTAGTGTGTGGTGGTGTGTGGACGCCTGGAGGTAGTGTGTGGACGCCTGGAGGTAGTGTGTGGTGGTGTGTGGACGCCTGGAGGTAGTGTGTGGTGGTGTGTGGATGCCTGGAGGTAGTGTGTGGTGGAGGTTGACTGTCCTAACATCCTAATACCGTGTTAGGGTCTACTACCCAAAATCATCTACGACCTCTAATTACTTAACACTCAAATCAGCAATTAGAACAATAACAAACTCTGGCCCCAGACAGCATTCGACCACTTAAATCTTTGAATATGTTACGTATTAATTCACTGCACATCCTCTCAAGTGTACTCTATATGTATATACAACTCTGAACTGTAATGCTAATTCTAACCTTTAATGCTTCCTAGAGGGCTGTAACAGAACCTATTGGCACCACACTAGAAACATACATATATACATTATATACATACATGTATATATTTGACATTTGATTAATATAGTACGTCTTAACCAAACCAGAAATGTTCTGTCCATTTAGGGTCCCAAAATGTGGAATAATCTTCCCAATCACGTCAAAGACTATCTCTCACAATCGAAACTAAGTATTACCTAATCAACTCCATGTAACCTACTTTGTCTCCTAAATGTCATCCTATGTCTTGCTAATATTGAACATTAAGGATTAATGACTGAACATGTAAAACTGCCGTGTAAAATTTTTAAAGACAATTGTATTCCTTGTTTAGTTAAATAGAAGGAATTCGTTTACTGTTCTATTGCAATTTCTGTTGTTCCATTCAACGTGTAATTGTTGATTTTTTAAACCTCAGTTGAATACTTGAGTTTGATTTTTGTTTAATACTGTAGCATATGTATCAAGTAGCTAACACGTATTTTACAAAAATAATGTCCCAAAGCATTTACACTATTCCTTTGCATTATTTCCTTTCTAAAGGTAACACATAATATAGTCAATGACTTAAGATGCACGTTTAGTAACCCTATTCCACCGTCTATCTTACCTTTACATAGTGTAGTCCGTTTAATTGGTTGGTATCTACCATACCATGCATATCTAAATATAGTTTAGTCCAGTCTCCATAGCACTTATCAATTGGAAAACTGTGAGGCAAATACCACACTTTACACATTTTGCAATCGATTATTACAGCCTTTTGAAATAGGGTTAATTTCCAGTTTTGATCTCAGCAAGTTTTAAGTCTAGTTATTACGTTTATTTTTCCACATCATGCCCGAGACTGTGTGTATTAGTAACTTTAGGTAGAGTATATACTCGCTCTATCTTTAAATCCAACATTCTGCTTGCAACGCATTCTGTATGTATGTACTTTTCCCTAAATAAACATTATCAAATAATAAAAATAATAAACATGACGAGTACATACCTTGAACGCGAGAAGTGTTGAGGCTGTGGAATGTCTATCCACATTATGGTATGGAGGTGACGCTTCTGGTCCTCCTGGCTCTTCTTCTTCAAGCCTCATCAACACTGACATAGTTAAATACATGGTCTGATATCATCACGATGCAACTGTAGACTCGTCATTCCTAAGGCGAGTCTTGCTAGTTAAAGGTAGAATGGCTAAACATAGATCACCCATTAGGTCAAGGCAGCACCAGAATCACTCTTGACAAATGTGACAGTAGAATATGGATTGGAGCGCGCCAGATGCTGACGGTACGTGCTTCAAGTGACCACTGTAGTAAAATGAGTCTTGAACTTGAAATGGTAGACTGTACAGGAGCACAGTACGGGTTGTGAAGGAAGGACACCCAGCCATGACCGGCCGCCTCGACCTCGCCGCCGCCATGTCAACAAAGGCGAGTCCATCATTGGGCGGACGTAACGAGATGGACGGAGCGGCTCACTAGGTGCTATCAAATGAACAAATCCACAAGGGCCGTGACGAGGATTCGAACCTGCGTTCGAGAGCATCCCAGACGCTCCCTTAATAATTAGGTGCTACCGCATTTATAGTGAAATGAGTTATTTCCTTACACCCAAACTCTTTCTAATCTTGAAATGTAAATAGTGGGGAAGGGAACTATCAGGAGAAAACGCCAAGCCATTATGACTAGCATTTGTAAGGGATCAGGATAAGGATTTGGGATTGGGGAAAAGGAATGGTGTCCAACCACTTGGACAGTCGGAGATTGAACGCCGACCTGCATGAAGCGAGGCCGTCGCTCTACCGTCCAATTCAAGTGCTTGGATAAATAAAATAATGGGGAAGAGAATATTTTCTTGTACACTTATAAAACTAAACTTAATCAGGGTTTCACTACAGGAAGAGGCCAAACCCCCCAAACATACCAGCGGTACAAAGATGCAAGAAACAACTACGCGGCAGTGAGGAGAGAGGCAGAAAGAAATTTTGAAAAGGGGATTGCAGACAAATGTAAAACACAACTAGGTTTATTCTATAAATTCATAAACAACAAATTGCAGGTAAAGGAAATATTCAGAGGTTGAAAATGGGAAATAGATTCACGGAAAATGAAAAGAAAATGTGTGAAACATTAAACAAAAAGTTCCAAAGTGTGTTTGTACAAAATGAAATCTTCAGGGAACCAGACACAATAAGAATTCCAGAGAACAACATAGAGCACATAGAGGTGTCTAGAGACGAAGTGGAAAAAATGCTCAAGGAGCTAAATAAGAACAAAGCAGTTGATCCAGATGGAGTTTCACCATGGGTTCTGAGAAAATGTGCACCTGAGCTCAACATTCCACTTCAACTGATTTTTCAGGCATCCCTGTTTATAGGAGTTGTAGCTGATGTGTGGAAAAAGGCTAACATAGTTCCAATCTACAAAAGTGGAAGCAGGGAAGACCCCCTTAATAATAGACCTGTATCATTGACAAGTGTAATAGTCAAAATATTGGAAAAAAATAATTAAAACTAAATGGGTAGAACACCTGAAGAGAAATGATATAATATCAGACAGACAGTATGGCTTTCGATCTGGAAGATCCTGTGTATCGAATTTACTCAGTTTCTATGATCGAGCAACAGAGATATTACAGGAAAAAGATGGTTGGGTTGACTGCATCTATCTGGACCTAAAAAAGGCTTTCGACAGAGTTCCACATAAGAGGTTGTTCTGGACACTGGAAAATATTGGAGGGGTGACAGGTAAGCTTCTAACATGGATGAAAAATTTTCTGACACAGAAAAATGAGGGCAGTGATCAGAGGCAATGTATCGGACTGGAGAAATGTCACAAGTGGAGTACCACAGGGTTCAGTCCTTGCACCAGTGATGTTTATTGTCTACATAAATGATCTACCAGTTGGTATACAGTATTATATATACATGTTTGCTGATTATGCTAAGATAATAGGAAGGATAAGAAACTTAGATGATTGTCATGCCCTTCAAGATGACCTGGACAAAACAAGTATATGGAGCACCACTTGGCAAATGGATTTTAATGTTAATAAATGCCAAGTTGTGGAATAGGAGATCATAGACCCAACACAACCTATATATTATGTGAGAAATCTTTAAAGAATTCTGATAAAGAAAGAGATCTAGGGGTGGTACTAGATAGAAAACTATCACCTGAGGACCACATAAAGAATATTGTGCGAGGAGCCTATGCCACGCTTTCTAACTTCAGAATTGCTTTTAAATACATGGATGGCGATATACTAAAGAAATTGTTCACGACTTTTGTTAGGCCAAAGCTAGAATATGCAGTGGTTGTAAGGTGCCCATATCTTAAGAAGCACATCAACAAACTAGAAAAGGTGCAAAGACACGCTACTAAGTGGCTCCCAGAACTGAAGGGCAAGAGCTACGAGGAGAGGTTAGAGGCATTAAATATGCCAAAACTAGAAGACAGAAGAAAAAGAGGTGATATGATCACTACATACAAAATAGTAACAGGAATCGATAAAATCGATAGGGAAGATTTCCCGAGACCTGGAACTTTAAGAACACGAGGTCATAGATTTAAACTAGCTAAACACACATGCCAAAGAAATATAAGAAAATTCACTTTCGCAAACAGAGTGGTAGACGGTTGGAACAAGTTAGGTGAGGTGGTGGTGGAGGCCAAGACCGTCAGTAGTTTCAAAACGTTATATGACAAAGAGTGCTGGGAAGATGGGACACCACGAGAGTAGCTCTCATCTTGTAACTACACTTAGGTAATTACACAATGCTCCTTGAGGCTGCAATGGAAGTCTCAGAACCCTAGAGGATTCAGTCTAAGTCTTAGGTTGCAATGCTTTTGACCAAAGACAGGTTTGTCAGGAAAGACAATGGAGTAGCCTACACCATCGCCAGATTTATACCCATCTGTAAAGAGGGCAGTGGAACGTGAGTGTGAATAAGTTAGAAAAAGGTGTTTCATAACCATTAAAAGGCTAGAAGCCTTTACCATGTTGGTTAAGGCCTTGAAAAACTTTGCAAGTGGGACCCCCTCCATGGAGGCAAAGATGAAACAACATGACGAGAGATATTGGTAACATGAATTCAGAGGGAATCTTGCAAGTAAGACATCTGTACAGAAAAAGGGAGGTGGTGAAAGGGAAGAGGGTCCACATGAAGGGTAATGGTTAAAGCATGACATAAGAGTGAGTGTTGTAGGGACTGTGCAAGGTAGCATTGACAGTAACGATCACTATGATCATGTAGAGAGAGGACGCCGGTTTCAGCGTACGGGCCCAGGGTAGAGGGCGAGGCCTAACCCAGTATTAAATTTCATATTGAACATACATGCTACTTATATTAGTCTGTCAGTATCATGTAACACACAAGTCCCAGCTGGCCATTTGAATTTTATGATTTTCGAGCTTGAAACAGTTACTATTATGCTGATAAAAAATTTCATGATGGCTACTTTCTTCTAAATTCGATATTTTGGAAATTCAGGTTTATTTTATTCATATGACAATTTATCATTCCCCTCATTAATGAATGCAGAATTGCAGAATTTATTATCAGTTAGCAGTTGCATGTTCAGCGTAATGGATACTCCAACTTTAAATTGTAATTAGAGGATTGTAGAGTTTGGTAAATAAAATGAAAATCAAGATATCTAACATTTTATCAGAGTACTGTACTCCATTATTAACAACACATTATATATATATATATATATATATATATATATATATATATATATATATATATATATATATATATATATATATATATATATATTTTTTTTTTTAATTTTATTTTATTTTGGATTTTACTTGTGAATTAATAAACATTTAATTTAATGAACAAAAAGCAAATGTTTAAATTTTAAAGAACTTGGCAACCTGATATACTAAATATGAGCATTATTCCTCAATATTGCCTGACATAGATAAAACTATACATTAAAAAGAGTAAGTAATTCATGAAGTCAATATCAATATTATTAGGGGTGAACTAATTTTAAATAATAAATTTGAAAATATACAAACATTACTCTGGTTGTTAAGTCAGTCATTGCTTACCAGATCTAGCACTGTGGTTCTGGCTATTAGGGGCAACATATGTATACATATATATACATACTGTACACACACACACACACACACACACAGTTAACACTGCTCTCCCATCATGTGCCAACGTTGGGTCCCTCGTTTAATAACTCTTTACAAGATTCCTGGTCACTCTTCATTTCAGCAATTAACTTGTCTTTCTGTACTTTGACTAGGTCATCCAGGTCTGCTAAAGGGTGGTACAGGCTATGGACAACCTGAGCTCCGGCCATCATTGAGAGTAGAGCTGCACAGCTGAAACGTAGGTACATACCCCATGACACTCCTGCTGGCATTTTGGTTTCCTGAATTTATGCCAATCTGCACTTAATGTACAGTATCCTATTGTACTGTATAAATAATTTTTGAAGAGTACTGTCTTTCACAGTTTGTAGAAAAATCAATGTTTCTAATACTTGAATAAATAACTTGCACATACACAGTATTGATCTTAGGTCCTTAGTTCAATGTTTCGAAGTTCCTCAACAGCCAGTTTTTCCGCTTGTCGCTTTTTGTACGTACGATCTGGCAAAACAAATGCAAATAGATAATTAAACTGCAATTGATTATATATACTATGCTGAAGTTAATTATCTTTACAAAAGTCTATGAAGTGCAAAAAATATCAACTACAGTATATGAAAACAGAGAAGTTGCCTTACTTTGTGATGACATATCAAATAAATCCCCCATTGTAAACATACAAAATTTCCATGCAAGTCATAACTGCATAATGCAGCATATTTTATTACTGTATAACATAGCTCACCAAAAAGCATGTTAAGCCTAAGAACAGCCAAATCTGACAAAGACTACAGGGACACCAGGGAATAGTTTAGGAAGCCCCCCAGTATAGATAATACACAAACTATAAACAGTCTCAAAGTTTTCTGCAACTACTGTGCTCACTCAGATAAGGAAAGAATAACTGTAATGAACTGGGGAAAAAACACTTATTATTTGCAGAGAACTGAGGGCTAATTACCTGTATCCAATTAAGAAGGCATGACAAAATACTAAATCCGGTCCGTCTAATTACCACAAGCTACACAAGCTTCACAAAGCTTCAGAAAGCTTATGTTAGTAATGAATAAATATGATATATTTACTCATTATAATGTTGGTGCTGAATGTACAACACGAGAAAACATAATTTTAATCTGAAAAAGTATATTTTTATTAAGAAATTAGACGAAAATAAAGAACTGGTGACGCCAAATAAAGTCGACGATCCAAGCGTCGGTTAGGTTAGGTTAGGTTAGGTTTGGTTAGGTTTGGTTTGGTTAAGTTAGGTTAGGTTAGGTTAGGTTAGGTTAGTTTAGGTTAGGTCAGCCTAACCTAACATATCATATTTATTCATTACTAACGTATTGCCAGGAAGCTTTCTGAAGCTTTGTGAAGCTTGTGTAGCTTGTGGTAATTAGACGGACCCACTAAATCTATAGTCCTTTCATGTGTCCCTAACCTCACACATTGTGCTATGAAGAGAACCTGCTCCACATATCACTGTTGCAACACCTATCTGCTAACTCTGCCAATGACAAAAAACTTTGCAGATCGAAGGACATTTCATCCCCTGATCATCCATCTCCAGATCTAGTTTTATGTCCTAAATTTTCCTATGCCAAGGTATATAATCATTTATTTTTTCACTTGGTAAATTTTACATATCAACACCAATCAACCAATCATATATATCCACACCTTGAAGAGCTAAAAGACTGAAATTTATTTTATAATTATTTTTCAGAATTTTTGGAATTGCCATTACATTAGTGAAGTCCTCATCTGCAGCACTATAACTCAGAAAACATGGAAGACGAAGGCTACCAAAGCACGAACACAACAATAACACTTGGAGGAGGCGAGTCAACTGCCTGACAAAGCCAACCTCTTCATCACTCATTTTTCATAGACGATTAAAATTTTCCTGGTCCTCTGATCAATGGCGGATGAAGGGGTCACAATCCCAAGTTGGGAAGTTCCAACTATTCTATAAAAAATTCAAGCAACAAAATTCCTTTACAGACAGATATGACTACCTGGTGAATACCAATGATTGAGGTTCATCCCTCAGGTTCAGCCACAATGTAAATCATATGTAGGTAAATGTTGCGTCTACACATTAGTGTATGGTGTCATTTTATAAATAATAATAATAATTTATCATAATTCATTGCACTGGTGTCAGGCAGGCAATTTATACATATACTACATGTTAGGCTTATATCAAGATCCCTTCCCAGGATGCAAACCCACAACAAGTTGACTAACTCCTGGGTACCTATTTACTACGTGGACAGGGGCATTAGGTGATGGGAAACGTGTCCAACCATTTCTGTCCTGACCAGAATTCTCAACCGAGTCGAGAACAAACACGACTACTAATGGGACCCTTACATTTGCAGTAGTAACTTCTACCTGCATGTCTCTTATTTGCATATAATTGTCCAGCCTGGATGGTAGAGTGACGGTCTCACTTCATGCAGGTCGCTGTTCAACCCCCACCATTGGACAGCATTCCTTTCCCCCATCCTATTCTAAATCCTTATCCTGACCCCTTCCAAGTGCTATATAGTCATAATGGTTTGGCACTTTACCCTGATAATTCCTTCCCCCCTTACTTGCCCATCTTATTATGATGTACATACCATAAAGTTGGCTAAAGTAATGTAATTACAGTATATTGCTACCTTGTCACTTCATTACAAATTTGAGGCAAATAAAAACTGATTACAGCACCACCAGTGATAACTCTTTACCTCTGCAAGGCAATAGTAGTTGGTTCGTGAAAAATATACATGAAACACAATGATCAACTTGTATCTACTGGATCTGATGAAACCTGATTAGGGTTGGCATCCTATTCAAATATGAACCAATCCAGTAATGACAAAAATTGGCAATTTTGGTAAAGTTACTCATATCCTGGCAGCATTAGTCTCCTGAAATCACCTATTAAATTAAAAACCACCATTTCTGTATCAAAGTAAAATGACACAAAAAAGCCCATCTCCAGCATAGGGTTTTAGGCTAAGTTGATCTTAAACATGAACAGTATATCATCACATTTATTTGTAATTAATTAGTTTAGGGTTCATGACCACAAGTTGTTAACACATTAATGAATATTATAGTATCCACTCGATTGAATGTAAGAAAAATGGAGCAGAATTCATATTAGTTCCATATAGCTACTAAAATACATAAAATTCTTTAGAAAGTAGACTGACTTATTATGTTGGCGATGATATTCTATATATTTACAATATATACTGCCTCTTAATGAGGTACTAGAGTCATTTTGTAGAACTCAAACTACAGTATTATACTTTTAATAGTGCATAAAAAAAAGTCTTAATTATTTTTATGGTAATTATTGTTACTGATTATACTTAGAATGACATTCTGTCTTAGGAACAATTACAACCTGATATTAACTAAACATTTTTTTATTAGAATATTTACTAATTTTTTTTTTGTTCATGAAGTAAAAATTAATTGAGGTTTCAAAAAAGATAAAAATATATATATTTTTTTTTTTTAGCTACATTCAAACAAAAGTATGGGTCCAAAATGGAGATGCAACAGTGAGAGGACCTGGGGGTTTCCCATAATACTGTAGCACAATACTGTATCAATATTCCTGATAACTCACAGAAATTGACTTCTCCAACATGCCAGTTTATCATGGAGAACTCCAGTGCTGCCCCTAAGCCAAAGAAGATGGGCAAGAACCTGTAGACACCAAGTGTTCTCTTCCCTGGCCACTTGTTCAGAAGCCGCCGAAAACCTTTATTGTATATCCTCAACGACATGCCTGAAAATTAAATGAACATTTAAGGGTATTGCATTTTCTATATTATAACAATATATTGTATAATGACTCGGTACTAAATATCTATCCCGACACATTTAACTGGGTCATATACTGTATAATCAGATAAACAAAGCCCCCATTACATCAGTTAATACCACAAAATTATATGATGTTCAATTGCATGGTTTTCTCAAAACCACACAATTCAAAATTGAATAAGGTAAAGCCACCAGTGTCCAGACACTGGTACTGATCTCCAGACAAAGATGCCGACAAAATTCTAAAGCCTGCACCATAACATAAAAAGACAAGAAATGCTTCAAACATACTGTCCTCCACAAGACACTGAAAGATGAAACTTTATCCAATAGGAAACTGCTAGGAATAAATATGCTGTTCTGTTTCCATGATTCAATGCACATGTCATGTCACTTTTTATCTGCAAATCTAGGAGACAAAATTTATTTACAGTAATCTGTTTTATTTTTCAAGAGGAATGTATGGTTCTCAAGAGTCAAAGATCATGCAGGGGGGTAGACACGGAAAGGCAAATTATGGCTATAAAAATGTTGTCAGATACCCACACCACAATTGCTTGTTGCTAGTATTCGACAAAAAAAAAAAAAATACAATCTCCAAATTGAAAAATATCACTAATTCATGACACACACGCCTTGCTACCTTGTTATTAATATCAGACCATAACACTCAGTAGTTCCCAAGATACGAGCAACCAAACACTGGGTACTGGAAGTATTCGGCCTCCTCCAGCCAGGGAACGGATACCCGTCAAATTGTAAATATGATGGGTAACCAATGGATTTTAAAAGCTACCTAACCTTACCTAATCTAACCTTACCTAACCCAATCTAACCTAACCTTACTTCATTTTACCCAACCCAACTTAATTAACCTGCTTGATGAGGTTCTGGGAGTTCTTCTACTCCCCAAGCCTGGACCGAGGCCAGGCTTGACTTGTAAGAGCTTGGTCCACCAGGCTGTTGCTTGTTGCGGACTGCAGGCTCACATACCCACCACACCCCAGTTGGTCCGGCACTTCTTTTAGAAAACGATCCAGTTTTCTTTTGAAGATGTCCACATTTGTTCCGGCAATATTTCTTATGCTCGCTGGGAGGATGTTGAACAACTGTGGACCTCTGATGTTTATGCAGTGTTCTCTGATTGTGCCCATGGCACCTCTGCTCTTCACTGGTTCTATTCTGCATTTTCTTAAATATCGTTCACTCCAGTACGTTGTTATTTTACTGTGCAGTTTTGGGACCTGGCTCTCCAGTATTTTCCACGTGTATATTATTTGATCTCTCCTGTCGTCTTTCTAGTGAGTACATTTGGAGGGCTTTGAGACTATCCCAGTAATACCCACCTGGTGCTAGGGAACAACCCCTCACACAGCTACAACACCCACCTTGTACCCCCACACAGCTACAACACCCACCTTGTACCTCCACACAGCTACAACACCCACCTTGTACCTCCACACAGCTACAACACCCACCTTGTACCCCCACACAGCTACAACACCCACCTTGTACCCCCACACAGCTACAACACCCACCTTGTACCCCCACACAGCTACAACACCCACCGTGTTCCCCCACACAGCTACAACACCCACCTTGTACCCCAACACAGCTACAACACCCACCTTGTACCCCCACACAGCTACAACACCCACCTTGTACCCCCACACAGCTACAACACCCACCTTGTACCCCCACACAGCTACAACACCCACCTTGTACCCCCACACAGCTACAACACCCACCTTGTACCCCCACACAGCTACAACACCCACCTTGTACCCCCACACAGCTACAACACCCACCTTGTACCTCCACACAGCTACAACACCCACCTTGTACCCCCACAGAGCTACAACACCCACCTTGTACCCCCACACAGCTACAACACCCACCTTGTACCCCCACACAGCTACAACACCCACCTTGTACCCCCACACAGCTACAACACCCACCTTGTACCCCCACACAGCTACAACACCCACCTTGTACCCCCACACAGTTACAACACCCACCTTGTACCTCCACACAGCTAAAACACCCACCGTGTTCCCCCACACACCTACAACACCCACCTTGTACCCCCACACAGCTACAACACCCACCTTGTACCTCCACACAGCTACAACACCCACCTTGTACCTCCACACAGCTACAACACCCACCTTGTACCTCCACACAGCTACAACACCCACCTTGTACCTCCACACAGCTACAACACCCACCTTGTACCTCCACACAGCTACAACACCCACCTTGTACCCCCACACAGCTACAACACCCACCTTGTACCTCCACACAGCTACAACACCCACCTTGTACCTCCACACAGCTACAACACCCACCTTGTACCTCCACACAGCTACAACACCCACCTTGTACCTCCACACAGCTACAACACCCACCTTGTACCCCCACACAGCTACAACACCCACCTTGTACCTCCACACAGCTACAACACCCACCTTGTACCCCCACACAGCTACAACACCCACCTTGTACCTCCACACAGCTACAACACCCACCTTGTACCTCCACACAGCTACAACACCCACCTTGTACCTCCACACAGCTACAACACCCACCTTGTACCTCCACACAGCTACAACACCCACCTTGTACCCCCACACAGCTACAACACCCACCTTGTACCCCCACACAGCTACAACACCCACCTTGTACCCCCACACAGCTACAACACCCACCCTGTACATCTCTCACCGGTGTTGTTGTGCAGAGCACCAGGGTTGCCAGATCTAAGTTGCGGAAAGTAGCGAGCTGACGCTCTAAAAGTAGCGGATTTGTAATAAAAGTAGCCCAATCTTTTTTAGTGAATGATATGGGTTTCAAAGTAATATATTTTGATATATAGAGTACACTACACGATGTGTATATATATATATATATATATATATATATATATATATATATATATATATATATATATATATATATATATATATATATATATATATATATAACTGAAAACTCACACCCCAGAAGTGACTCGAACCCATACTCCCACAACTGGTATGTACAGGGACGCCTTAATCCGCATGACCATCACGACCGGACATAAGGAAGTGATAGCCGAGGCTATATGAACCACTTCCCCGCCGGCACTCGGATGGTAATCTTGGGCATAGCATTTTATCAAATCACCTCATTCTTTGGGGCACACGTGAGGAACACAAATGCAAACAAGCCTGAATGGTCCCCAGGACTATATACAACTGAAAACTCACACCCCAGAAGTGACTCGAACCCATACTCCCACAACTGGTATGTACAGGGACGCCTTAATCCGCTAGAGCATATCAATTATGCTCTAGCGGATTAAGGCGTCCCTGTACATACCAGTTGTGGGAGTATGGGTTCGAGTCACTTCTGGGGTGTGAGTTTTCAGTTGTATATAGTCCTGGGGACCATTCAGGCTTGTTTGCATATATATATATATATATATATATATATATATATATATATATATATATATATATATATATATATATATATATATTATTAAATATGACCGAAAAAGTAAGATTAATAATTCTAACACGAATTTTCTCAATCTTTCGTACATTACGCTTCACTGTTGGAGGTAAATCAAAAATCACTTCTCCAAAATTCATTTTTATTTCTAGTCTGACGCAACACGGGCGCGTTTCGTAAAACTTATTACATTTTCAAAGACTTCACAAATACACAACTGATTAGAACTTACGTCTCTCTGATATTATATCTACATTTGAGTGAGGTGGGAAGGATGATGTGGCATTAACACAAGACAGAACAGGGGATATTAATAGGGTATTAAAAGTATCAACACAAGACAGAACAGAAACAATGGGTATTGAATAGAAGTGTTTGTAGAAAGCCTATTGGTCCATATTTCTTGATGCTTCTATATTGGAGCGGAGTCTTGAGGTGGGTAGAATATAGTTGTGCAATAATTGGCTGTTGATTGCTGGTGTTGACTTCTTGATGTGTAGTGCCTCGCAAACGTCAAGCCGCCTGCTATCGCTGTATCTATCGATGATTTCTGTGTTGTTTACTAGGATTTCTCTGGCGATGGTTTGGTTATGGGAAGAGATTATATGTTCCTTAATGGAACATATAATTATTCAATAATATATATATATATATATATATATATATATATATATATATATATATATATATATATATATATATATATCCCTTGTAACTTGTAACTCACTTGTAACACTTATATGCTGGGCTTCCTATTTTAACCTGCTATGTTAAATGGGAATCTTGTATTGTGATTTGTGTATTTGTACTCACTGAATTTGTGCGCCCCTTGAGGGACTTGACGTAGAGGGGGGGGGGGGTAGAAATAGCCTAAGCTACTCTATCCCTTTGAGATGTATTGTACAGGAAGTAGTCAAATGTGGTAAAAATGCTTGCTTCTTTATTGACAGCAGAGGAGCGTTAGAGTCTTTAAATAGCAGACGCCCAGTATATCAGAATATTGTGATAGAGTGTAAAGAGAATGTTAAGAAATTATAAAAAAACTGGGTATAAAGTAAGATTCATGTGGATCGCTTCACATGTGGGAATACTGTTGAATGAGGTAGTTGATGACATAGCGAAGAGAACCACTGAAAAACTCTTGTTGATGTTGTATGTCAGTTAACCTTGAAACAAATAAAAACAAGAATCAAGATGATCCAAGAGGGGTGAAGAAATGATAAAGAGAATGGCAATGGTGGACAGTAGTAACACACTTAAGAATTATTCAATAATAAATACAAATTCGTCCTTCACTTATGGTAAAGGAAAGTCTACTTGGAAGGATTCAATTTACATGAGATTAAGATTAGGATACAAATATATCTGGCAATACGGTGTTGATGTCAGTGAAAAAGATAAGGAGTGTAAATTATGTAGTATGCCGCACGCCCACACCTTAGAACATTATGTATTAGAGTGTCAACTTATTGATAACTATAGAAATAAGGAAATAAATAGTGTACCGCATCCAATTGTTTGGATGTGTGATAATGGTATGATAGACAGTATACTTAGGAGCTACAAGAATTTTGCCCCAAGAGTGTAACAATTATATGCTGTACTTACTATATTAACCTGCAATGTTAAATGGGATTCTTGTAATGTTATTTGTCTATTTGTACTCACTGAATTTGTGCACCCCTTGAGGGACTTGAAGTAGAGGGGGGGGGGGGTAGAAATAGCCTAAGCTACTCTATCCCTTTGAGATGTATTTCTTGCTTATCTCAATAAACATACTTGAACTTGAGATGTATTTTTTATTGTCTCAATAAACATACTTGAACTTGAAGTGGACTTTAATGTTTTTTCAGCAGCTTTATTTCCTTAGTTTCCGAGCTGTTTTCTTTACCGTGTATGTTGTAATAAACTATTCCTATATTTACAGTTGTTTCTCTCTGTGAAGATTATTAAACAATGGTGATTATAAGGGCGTGGAAGTTCAGCCTGGCCAGGGCCGCCAGCAGCCCTTGGGCCCGCCCCGGCAGCACCCAGTCTTTAATTTGGCACCTTTGTGGCACCTTGGTATAAGCATTACATGTATATATACACTGGCTGCCTGTCCCCCTACACAATGATTTATTATTACCAATTATTTTATCATTTAACTTAAATATTAAATAAAATAATTTATTTAATTATTATAGTAAGTACTTAATAATTTAATAATAAGTAGTAAGTACATAAAAATGATTAAAAAGTACAGTTTAGTCATAGGAGATTCCTAGATTGGAATTCACTACCAAATTTCAATATATCCAAGTATTTTTAGTGTGAAATGCTGTTATTATATGCATAAATTGTTGGTTTAATAATATTACGCTTATAACCACTTGGGTTGGACGGTAGAGCGACGGTCTCGTTTCCTACAGGTCTGCGTTCAATCCCCGACCGCCCAAGAGGTTGGGCACCATTCCTTTCCACCGTCCCATCCCAAATCCGTATCCTGACCCCTTCCGAGTGCTATATAGTCGTAATGGCTTGGCGCTTTCACTTGATAGTTCCCCCACCCCTGAATAATATTACGAGAGCAGTATTTACGGGCTATTCATGCCCGTGCCACCTCTTGGGTGGCTTAATCTTCATCAATCGAGAGCAGTACGTCCTAACCAGACGTTATATGATGATATCCTGAACAGTTGATAAATAAAAGTTATTGCGGAACTCCAGTTATCTAATACTTATCATAAATGGTATAAAATCTTATCATAAGCCAAGGGATTTGTAGATCAGTGTTTAAAGGGAATTTGGAAGTAATAATAACACAGCTGATGCCATCTGTCGGCAGAAGAGAACACTATCAACTTGCTGGTCAACAGTGGCCATAAGATACAGCTTACGCCATCTGTTGACATCAAATTACACTTATAACAAATTACCCCACAAAATACAACTAACGCCATCTGTTTTTTTTCCAACGCACTATAAATAGCCAAACAGCAACCCATAAGGTGGGTTGTTGTGCTCGGGTAGGAGGTTCCAAGCTCCGCCCACAAAAGGTATGGGGTACATAATAAATGGCATATCATTGGTAGATATTCTTTGTTGACATTCACACAACAGCCAATCACAGGAAGGGATCAGCTAAAGGCTCCATCCACTTAATAAATCATCTTTATTCAGCACACCATCCTTGCTTATGACATTCTGCTTCAACTTTAATCTACCTAAAAAGTGAAGTGTTAATTATTTAAAGTGTTAATAAAGTGATAATTAAATATTGCAGGATATAACAGATGCCATATAAAAATGGGCTGGCTACCTAACTTGAGACGTTATTATTGGGGGTTGCCTTGACACAAATAATGATACACGGCTCTGCCCTCTTATTCGAGTAAATTATTCAGTTAGATGGAGATTTCTGTCAGGTGCAAAACAGAAATTGTTGTTCTTTTTCACAACAACCTTGTTGTTGTGCACAAGGACCTATTTCTTAGTTTAAATTTTATTCATAAAAGAGTGTTGGTATTCCCCGCAACAGCCAATCACAGGAAGGTATTTCTGGAAGCTCGGCCTCCTTATGGACTCAGCACATCGCTCTAGCTCATGGCTCTCTGTTTCATCTCTTGTATATACAAACTATGACTTTTTTCGATTACTGTTATAATTAATAATATGAGATATAAAAGTTTTTACACAAAATGGCTAAATTCTGCCATTAAATGGACTTTGTCTGGTATACTTACAAACATATAACAACATATAAATAAATAATAATACAAACATATAAATAAATAAATAAATATTTATATTCTGCCCGAAACGCTGCGCGTGCTAGTGGCTTTACAAGACTGTAATTACCATATTTGTATCCTCACATTCCTTATGTACATTCTTGTATATGCATAAATAAATAAATAAATATATTAAACGATTCTTCGCGGCAGGGGAATTGCCCGAAACGCTACGCGTACTAGTGGTTGTACAAGAATGTAACAACTCTTGTATATATCTCAAAAAAAAAATCTATTATCTTGTATTTATATTTACAAGTTTATGTGCTTGGAAGAAAACTCTGCATTGAATTGGGACTAATTTATTACATAATGTTATTTAGTATTAATTATTATTTACAATTATTATTAATTACAATTATTTATAGCTTAGTTACTTTCGTGTAACTCGCAATCGTACATTCTTAACTTTAATAGCCCAAATTAGCACATCTGCTGGCTTTTAAATTAGCCCAAAAAGTAGCAAGTAGCGAAATTAAAAATTTGGGAGCGCGGACTCTCAAAAGTAGCCCAATTCGCTATTTGTAGCCCAATCTCGAGAGTGGCTCAGGTCCCACGACGGACACTCAACCCAGCAGACACCCGCAGTCGGTCTGACGGCGGAACTCGCGTAAACTAAGACCCTCTTATACCCGATTTATATTTATTTATCTAATTTATTAATATATATATACAAGAAGGTAAATTGGGTTAGTGAGAGTACATAACATTGATGTTTTTACATCCTTACAATGCCACTAACACGCATAGCGCTTCGGGCAGGAATATCTATTTGAAATATTATAAGAGTGTGACTTACAAAAGTAGAAATGTTCTGCCCATAAGGTTCCCAAAATGTGGAATGACCTTCCCAATCACGTCAAAGACTGTCTCTCTCACAATCAGTTTAAGAGATATAGCAGTCTCCGTGGTGTAGTGGTAAGACACTCGCCTGGCGTTCCGCGAGCGCTATGTCATGGGTTCGTATCCTGGCCGGGGAGGATTTACTGGGCGCAATTCCTTAACTGTAGCCTCTGTTTAACGCAACAGTAAAATGTGTACTTGGATGAAAAAACGATTCTTCGCGGCAGGGGATCGTATTCCAGGGACCATAGGATTAAGGACTTGCCCGAAACGCTACGCGTACTAGTGGCTGTACAAGAATGTAACAACTCTTGTATATATCTCAAAAAAAAAAAAAAAAAAAAAAAAAAACTCCATGTAACCTACTTTGCCTCCTAAATGTCAACCTATGTCTTGCTATTATTGAACATTATTGACTAAACTTGTAAAACTGATGATATCTGCTGTGATTTTTTTTACAGAATTATATTCCTTTTGTTTATTTAGTGAAAATTACTATCTGTGAGCTGTAGTTCATTATTCACTGCATACTCATCGTGTGAGCGGTAGTTCATTGTTCGCCCCATACTCATCGTGTGGGTGTTAGTTCATTGTGCACCCTATATGCTCATCATCCTGTGAATGGTTGTTTATTGTGCACCCCATACTCATCTTACGTGGTAGTTTATTGGTCATCATGCTTTGCCGATCATTTAGGCATGGATGATTGTGATGTCATCTGAGCCTGCCAATCTCTATTGTCAAACCACACAACTTATTTTAAGAAACTAGGGGAACTGACAAGCAATTACTGACACTCAAAGGCCAGAAAGCACTAGTGTATGTTTAGAACTGAGAAACATATATGTACAGACAGCATGAAATAACCATCATAGAGTACCGTAATATGGCAGATAACTGCAGGTAATGAATCTCTCAACTCGAGAAATATATATGACTAACAGCTTAATATAAAATTAAGAATATAGGCTCAGTTGTTTTATGGACTCTTATTCAAAATACGAGCATCATTGATTGTCCTGACAACTGCCCCAGGCTCATACTCATCCCTGTGAGAGTCAGCCTACAATCACAAAGGTGGAGGAGACTAGGCTGCATGGTGACTGTACGTCTCAACTTCTCTACCGGTTCCTTGCTAACTCTTATAAGTGCCTCTCCGCGTAGTGGAAGTGTATCTTAACAACGGTAAGTCTGTTATGATGACCTATGACCTCATATCTTAGAGCTCTCAGAACCTCATACCTTAGAGTTCTCAGAACCTCATGCCATAGAGTTCTTAGTAAACTCTAACTCTACCAAAGATCTATTGTTATTATAATGCTCATTATTTTCGTTCAACAGAATTTATGTCAATATAGGTTCAGTAAAATAAATTTTGAATGTAATATTATTTTTTTAATCATTAATTTGTGTATACAATGTATCTGCTTCGATAATGACTTTCAGCATTTGGCCATAAGTAGGTAGCTTCACTGACAGTGTCCACATTATAATAACATGTACCGTGTTATTATATAATAACATAATGTCATAAGGACCCATAGTCTCAGAGAAGAGAAGAGAAGGTTTTCAGGCAAAACCTTGTGGTCTCCCCCCCCCCTTGAATTTATCCTTCAACACTCCATTTTTTTTTAATTTTACAGTTTTTTGCACCTTACAAAATACACACACACACACATAAAAATACATGTAAATCATTGATATGTGAACCTCTTTGAATCAAGAGGTTCAAAAACATCTTGGGAAGTGTGTACACAATTCACCTGAGGTATTTCCCCCTGGACCGCGACACCGAGGCGCTGGAGCAGGAAACCGGTTGCTTTTTGGTTTCTGTTTTGCCAAATATCTTAACAAAAATTATATTGGTTTCTGGTGATTATTTATTATTATCTGTACGTGGGTGAAGCATTACAGTGGCGCGGGTAATCAGTGAAGCACAGTTCGAGAAGTGATCGGACGTCATCAGTTGTGAGTCGTGTGTAAACCGTTGATCGTTCATGAATGTGGTTTGGCGGATGGATTAACGAGCATTTGGCGTTTGTTGATGAGGGTGTGCTGACTGATGATAACCTGTACTCAGGGAGATCCCCTCAAGGGAATGGATTGAGAATGACTGCATAATTTGTGCTATTATCTACTTACTATCCATGGCTAGATTTAGTTAGGTTAAGTTTCATCACGATTCGTTACGTTAAAATTATGTATTATTGACTATAATGTGAAATATGGCAATTGAAAACTGTTTCAGTGTACCCGAAAATCCCGTTTACAGAAAATGCTTTAAAGAAAAAGTTTTCAGCATACACTTTTATATTTTAAACTAACGTTTTATATCATTAAATTTTGTATTTATTTATATATAAAAGAGTTCTTACATTGTTGTAAGAGTTAAAGTTATAACTTTTGAATAATCTCTTTACGAGAAAGATTCATTTGCCAGTTTACATGTAAATTATTACTTGAAACGTAATAGACTTTCAGACCATCGGTTTGAGGGGGGTGCGGTTTCTCATAGTAATGGTTTTGGTCTGAGGACGGGCTGGATGACTCATGTACTTTTCTCGAGCAGTACTTCGATCACGTCCTCAGCTCGAATCGCACGTCTCTCAATGCTCCATCCTCGAACTGCAAATGCAAAACAGACAACAAACCCTAACTATCTAACCTAAGTTTGGCATAACTATTCAGTACCTTCTGGTAGGAAAAAATGTTATCTTATATTTGAGAAAAAAAAATTTTGAATATCAAATTGATGTTGACGGACACACACACAGTGCTGCCGTCCGTCTACAGTGGGAGACGGTAACACACACAGTGCTGCCGTCCGTCTACAGTGGGAGACAGACACACACAGTGCTGCCGTCCGTCTACAGTGGGAGACGGTAACACACACAGTGCAGCCGTCCGTCTACAGTGGGAGACGGTAACACACAGTGCTGCCGTCCGTCTACAGTGGGAGACGGTAACACACACAGTGCAGCCGTCCGTCTACAGTGGGAGACGGTAACACACAGTGCTGCCGTCCGTCTACAGTGGGAGACGGTAACACACACAGTGCTGCCGTCCGTCTACAGTGGAAGACAGACACACACAGTGCTGCCGTCCGTCTACAGTGGGAGACGGTAACACACACAGTGCAGCCGTCCGTCTACAGTGGGAGACGGTAACACACAGTGCTGCCGTCCGTCTACATTGGGAGACGGTAACACACAGTGCTGCCGTCCGTCTACAGTGGGAGACGGTAACACACAGTGCTGCCGTCCGTCTACAGTGGGAGACGGTAACACACAGTGCTGCCGTCCGTCTACAGTGGGAGACGGTAACACACAGTGCTGCCGTCCGTCTACAGTGGGAGACGACAGGTCGTCCGGGGCTACCGTCCCTCACCGTTGTTACCGATTATAATGAAGTGATTAATTACTTTACAAGAATGAAGCCAACACCAGAGACTGTTGTAGTCGCTTCATACATCTTCACATTGCTGCATTTTCTTGTTATTTTACGTTTAAAATTAACAAATAAGTAAATAACACACATATACATAATTCATAATATGTTTGATTTTAAATATAATATAGATTTATTAGCCTAGTGTAAAATTTTGTTATTGAGTTCTGATTTGACATACAAAATAGCAGGTATGCCCTTCTTTTAAAACTATGTTCATTGTGTTTTAATTTTAAATCAGAATACAAATGTAAAAGGATTAAGTAGTGTCGTCCGGTGATTTTTTTATGTGGTGGGTCCGCCCTATCTTTAGCACCAGACTAGGGCCCTGGGGCCAGCACTAGGCCAGCAGGGAGAGCCTGAGGACTAGGCCAGCAGGGAGAGCCTGAGGGCGCGAATGGTGAAGGGAGCCAGGGAGAGAGGAATGGTGGTCACTCCGTCAGACAGGGTGAAGGGCAGGGCTGCCCCGCCCACCTCCAGCCCGTCACACTCCGCCACTGACGACACCCGCCACCACAACTTCAGCCTGTGGGCAGAAACACACCACCATTCATTACGAAATATATATATATTTTTTGAAGAACGTAGCCACTAGGTCACGTGCACCCACCACCACCTACAGCATCACCAACCTGAGACACTTGGCTAAGATTCTGGGTTGCATATCATTATGTATGAAGAAATATACGCTAATACTAAATTTCGCGTTATATTAACAATCTTAGTAACTGAGGTCAGTTTAATGATTATATTTTGGCTGCCGTACTGCGCGTGTGGGCGGGGCCTGACTGTCACATAATGGGCTCACCAGCTGCTCTACAACGATCTTTAAGCTAAACAATTACATTTTGAACTAGTTATTAATAGTTGACATTTGTTTAAAATTATTCTTAACATGTGGACAGAATACAGGGAAGCAGCAGCAAAGAAATTATATAATTTAAGAGATACGGAATGGAGGCGCTGATGTGAGACATGGATTTAGTGGTAGTACAGAGATGAGACAATGAGGTACTACTGAGAGAAGGATGAGACACAGGGAGGTAGCAGTGAGAGATGAGACACAGGGAGGTAGCAGTGAGAGATGAGACACAAGGAGGTACCAGTGAGAGATGAAACACAGGGAGGTAGCAGTGAGAGATGAGACACAGGGAGGTACCAGTGAGAGATGAAACACAGGGAGGTAGCAGTGAGAGATGAGACACAGGGAGGTACCAGTGAGAGATGAGACACAGGGAGGTAGCAGTGAGAGATGAGACACAGGGAGGTAGCAGTGAGAGATGAGACACAGGGAGGTAGCAGTGAGAGATGAGACACAAGGAGGTACCAGTGAGAGATGAGACACAGGGAGGTACCATAGTGAGAGAGAGAAAGCAGTACTCACGTTATCTTGGTCTTCGCCCCGTTGCTCTCATAGAGGCGCAGGATGACATCACCTGTACCGTCCTCGGCGGGCTTGACGGTGTGTACCACGGCCCCGGTACCCTCCACGCTCACCGCAGACCACTCCGCCCTGGCGGTACAACGGTACACCGCACCAGCCAACGCGGGGTAGTGATCAGTGGTACACATTGAGGTGCCAGTGTTTAAGAACCATATTAGAACCATGTTATATAATAACAATGATGATAATAGTAATAAATAATAATTATTATTTTTATTGTGATAATAATTCCCGTTGTCGGGGGACAGCCAATTACTGATTCCCGGGGTACGTATTTACTGCTAGGTGAACAAAGGCATCAGGAGGAAGAAAACGTGCCCAACCGTTTCTGTCCCGCCCGGGAACTGAACCCCGGGTCTCTCGGTTGCGAGCCGAGGACGTACACTACTGTGCCACAGGGACCCATAATGGTTTATTATGAGGTGAATAAGAGCCGTGAACACATAATGGGCGGTAATATACAATTGGGGAATGGTTATTTATCAGGCGCCACCTTACCTGTCTTTATCAGGCGCCACCTTACCTGTCTTTATCAGGCGCCACCTTACCTGTCTTTATCAGGCGCCACCTTACCTGTCTTTATCAGGCGCCACCTTACCTGTCTTTATCAGGCCTAACCTTACCTGACCTGAGGCACCTGTAGGAGAGTCGGGGGGGGGGGGACTCACCTGTCCTGGGGCACCTGGAGCAGAGTCAGGGGGGGGACTCACCTGACCTGAGGCACCTGTAGGAGAGTCAGGGGGGGGGACTCACCTGTCCTGAGGCACCTGGAGCAGAGTCAGAGGGGGGGGACTCACCTGTCCTGGGGCACCTGTAGGAGAGTCAAGGGGGGGGGACTCACCTGTCCTGAGGCACCTGGAGCAGAGTCAGAGGGGGGGGACTCACCTGTCCTGGGGCACCTGTAGGAGAGTCAGGGCGGGGGACTCACCTGTCCTGGGGCACCTGGAGCAGAGTCAGAGGGGGGGGACTCACCTGTCCTGGGGCACCTGGAGCAGAGTCAGAGGGTTGTTGAATTCGTACCCTCGCCTGACCACCTCAGCCTCCTGCAGCGTTCCTGTCCGGGATGGAGAATAGGATGGTTGGTACAGTGTTGCAGGGGAGAGGATAGAGGAGCTGAGAGAGGAAGACTAGCGGGATGGAGGGAGATGGAACGGTAAGAATAAAGGGTAGAATAGTGAAGACGAAGTATCATTAAGGATAAGAAGGCGGCTCGAATAATGTTGTGATGGCGAATGATAGATCGGAACAATGCACATTGATAACAAAGTCAGTATGGCAGGGAAGAGGAGCAGTATGATACAAAATGATAATATATTATATTAAAGGATAATTTGTCACTGTCTTAACCGCATACGACCCTCCCCCCTTCCCCACCTGGACTATGAAGTAGCCCTAGACAAAATGCCCGCGCACTGCGCAACGGCCCCGTATTCCTGGAAGTACAATAAAAGATCTGTAATTTCCTAACGACAGAACCCAAAGAGTAATAGTCAACAAATAAAATCCGAATGATCCTCCTTGTAATGCTCAGTTCCCCCCAGGGTACTATGCTTGCTCCAGTACCTTTTCTCATTCTCATATTGTACATAGACAAGGACACAAACTAGAGTACCGCATCATCGTCTGCAGATGACACTAGGATCTTGATGAGGTAAACAATATAGAGGACACAGCAAACCTTCGAACTGACGTAAATCATGCCTTCAGATGGGCCACAGAAAATAATACAATGTTCAACGAAAAGTTCCAGCGTCTGCACTATGGTAAAAACGAAAATATAAAAATGTAACCACATATCAAATAGTCAAAACACTATACAAAGAAAAACAATATACAATATTTGAGAGTAGTGGTAGTAATAGGCATCCATCAGTCTCAGGAGACTATGGAGTTGCGCTCTGGTTGTCCGTCTGGAGTGGCTTCTCCAGGGCGCAAAGCCAGGGTAGGTTGATACAGGGAAGAAGCTGTTACCCAAGCAGCAAGTCCACCCTTTCCACGGCGCCGAAAGGCTCCAATGGAAAGGCAAACGCCAATACGACTGGTTCCAGCGCCGTCATAGGAACTGTGAGTTCCTGGGATGACCTCGAAGTTGGTGAAAAAGGGCACAAGGACCTCCAACCCCGGAGACCGCCGTGGTCGGGGCCGGAGATGATTGAAGGCAATGAGTTGCCTTCGAGCAACTCAGTCTCTGAATGAGATTGAAGGCAATGAGTTACCTTCAATCAGAACGAGATTGAAGGCAACAACGAACTGCCCCAGGGGGCTCCAGCTCCGGAGTTTACCTAGAAGCTGGTAAAAGAAGGCACAGGGACCCCAAACCCGTAGACCGCCGTGGTCGGGGCAGGTGAAGAACCACCCCATCAAGGGCAAGTACGACCCCAGCAGAAGGAAGAGTAATAATAAGATAGTGGTTCTCTTTCGGGTTGAATATTCTTAAACAATAACAGCCTCGTTCAAAGCTGGAATGATGCCTGACTTGGAGAAAGTGCAACGATCTTTTACGGCCCGAATACACTCAGTACTTCATGCAAATTATTGAGAATGTTTAACATTTCTAAATCACCTACTGGAAGGCATGGTTGCTCACCTGTGTGGGGCAGGATGGCGTACTGGAAGGTATGGTGGCGCATGTCTGCAGTGTCATCCGGAGCCTTGGGTGAGCGGAGCAGAGAGAGGGAGAGCTGGTGGCCGCGAGCCATCCAGCCATACTTGCTGTCGTTGAGGAGAGCCATCCCCCAGTCTGGCTCAGACAGATCCGCCCATCTGCACAAACACACACAACCAGTAATAAACCTACCAGGATAACAGGTTGATACAAATTCTCTCAGAGTAAAACAAACAAGAGGAGGGAGGTGGGAGGGGTTATAACACAACCCTTGATATCCGCTGGGAGATTGTAATGAACCATCTACCTGGTGTGGTGAACATTCTTCCTGTGTGATGTTGATTCGTATACCAGGTGTGAAAATTAAAAATTATATACGTGAATTTAAAACATACAACCGTCTTGAAGCCTGAGTGTGGATGAGTAACCAACTCATCTTTGATGACGAGCAGCCTCGATGTACGTGCGAGCTGAAGAGAGAGAGAGAAGCACGGGAGCTGAGGGAGAGGGCGCTGAAGGCAACTCACTTGTGTCCGCAGACTTCATATCTGGCGGAGTCCCAGGATGTGTTGACGTGTGTGGGGCGCTGCAGGTGACCGAACTGGATGTCGAAGCTGGCGTTTTGCGCGCGAATGTTGGTGTCGAAGACGGCTTTCAGGAACTTTCTGTTCTCGCCCCAGGTGACGGAGGTACTGCAGGTGAGGTAGGGGGAGGCGGCGGCAAGCTCAATGTCCTGGGTGAGGGAGGAGTTTGGACTGATGGTGATCCCCCAACGAAGCCTCGCCATCACAGGACCAGACTCCACCACTGTCACTGGCGTCACTGCGTATCCTGACTGTGGGAGAGACGGGAAGCGGTTCGTATCTTTCTCAACTGAACATTAAGAACTGTGGGTGTACAAGACATACCCCCTCAACATTAAGAACTGTGGGTGTACAAGACATACCCCCTCAACATTAAGAACTGTGGGTGTACAAGACATACCCCCTCAACATTAAGAACTGTGGGTGTACAAGACATATCCCCTCAACATTAAGAACTGTGGGTGTACAAGACATACCCCCTCAACATTAAGAACTGTGGGTGTACAAGACATATCCCCTCAACATTAAGAACTGTGGGTGTACAAGACATACCCCCTCAACATTAAGAACTGTGGGTGTACAAGACATACCCCCTCAACATTAAGAACTGTGGGTGTACAAGACATACCCCCTCAACATTAAGAACTGTGGGTGTACAAGACATACCCCCTCAACATTAAGAACTGTGGGTGTACAAGACATATCCCCTCAACATTAAGAACTGTGGGTGTACAAGACATACCCCCTCAACATTAAGAACTGTGGGTGTACAAGACATACCCCCTCAACATTAAGAACTGTGGGTGTACAAGACATACCCCCTCAACATTAAGAACTGTGGGTGTACAAGACATACCCCCTCAACATTAAGAACTGTGGGTGTACAAGACATACCCCCTCAACATTAAGAACTGTGGGTGTACAAGACATACCCCCTCAACATTAAGAACTGTGGGTGTACAAGACATATCCCCTCAACATTAAGAACTGTGGGTGTACAAGACATACCCCCTCAACATTAAGAACTGTGGGTGTACAAGACATATCCCCTCAACATTAAGAACTGTGGGTGTACAAGACATACCCCCTCAACATTAAGAACTGTGGGTGTACAAGACATACCCCCTCAACATTAAGAACTGTGGGTGTACAAGACATACCCCCTCAACATTAAGAACTGTGGGTGTACAAGACATACCCCCTCAACATTAAGAACTGTGGGTGTACAAGACATACCCCCTCAACATTAAGAACTGTGGGTGTCTCCAGGTGGTAGTCCATAACGTCCCAAGCGTCCCAGTAGATGGGTTGGTCGTCAAAGAGCACCAACTGGTTCCCCGCCAGCTGGGTACCGTCCGCTTTCCTGAAGACGTCCCTATCGTCGCCAGCGACCACGAGGCTGATGACCTGACCCCAGGAGTTGATCTCGGCCCTCAGGAGGCCGTTGTCCACCACCACCACCCCGTCCACCACCTCTGTCACGCCACATCAAGGGGGAGAGAGACAAGTCATATTACCTGGGCCACCATACACCAAGCATTTACGCAGCCAATTACGAAACCTGCATATCTTTCTTGACTCATGGCGGTTTTCTTTACATTTGTCTCAATGTTTTATAGCCTTGAAATTTCACAACTCTAGTTTGATATTGTTATAAACAGTCTCGAGGTACTTCGCAGCCCATTAACTGTTTAACAGATGTTAACAAACCCACCATGATTGAGGATAGATGTACAGGTTTCGTCATTTAAGGTCATTTATTCTTCCTGTATAATACTGTTATATTGTTTTGTTTACAGCGAAGGAAGCGAAGGTTGTGACGCTTCCCATGACCATAGTCACTCGCCTCCTCTCACAGCGGCCGGCCAGGTGTTGAACACCGTCGATCACAGTCCAGTTGTTCTCCGTGTTCTCTCTCTCTGCTAGTGTGGTCTATCAGTGTTCTCTCTCTGCTAGTGTGGTCTATCAGTGTTCTCTCTGCTAGTGTGGTCTATCAGTGTTCCCTCTGCTAGTGTGGTCTATCAGTGTTCCCTCTGCTAGTGTGGTCTATCAGTGTTCTCTCTCTGCTAGTGTGGTCTATCAGTGTTCTCTCTGCTAGTGTGGTCTATCAGTGTTCCCTCTGCTAGTGTGGTCTATCAGTGTTCTCTCTGCTAGTGTGGTCTATCAGTGTTCTCTCTGCTAGTGTGGTCTATCAGTGTTCTCTCTGCTAGTGTGGTCTATCAGTGTTCCCTCTGCTAGTGTGGTCTATCAGTGTTCTCTCTCTGCTAGTGTGGTCTATCAGTGTTCTCTCTGCTAGTGTGGTCTATCAGTGTTCTCTCTGCTAGTGTGGTCTATCAGTGTTCCCTCTGCTAGTGTGGTCTATCAGTGTTCCCTCTGCTAGTGTGGTCTGTCAGTGTTCTCTCTGCTAGTGTGGTCTATCAGTGTTCTCTCTGCTAGTGTGGTCTATCAGTGTTCCCTCTGCTAGTGTGGTCTATCAGTGTTCCCTCTGCTAGTGTGGTCTGTCAGTGTTCTCTCTGCTAGTGTGGTCTATCAGTGTTCTCTCTGCTAGTGTGGTCTATCAGTGTTCCCTCTGCTAGTGTGGTCTATCAGTGTTCCCTCTGCTAGTTTGGTCTATCAGTGTTCCCTCTGCTAGTGTGGTCTATCAGTGTTCTCTCTGCTAGTGTGGTCTGTCAGTGTTCTCTCTGCTAGTGTGGTCTATCAGTGTTCTCTCTGCTAGTGTGGTCTATCAGTGTTCTCTCTGCTAGTGTGGTCTATCAGTGTTCTCTCTGCTAGTGTGGTCTGTCAGTGTTCTCTCTGCTAGTGTGGTCTATCAGTGTTCTCTCTGCTAGTGTGGTCTATCAGTGTTCTCTCTGCTAGTGTGGTCTATCAGTGTTCCCTCTGCTAGTGTGGTCTATCAGTGTTCTCTCTGCTAGTGTGGTCTATCAGTGTTCTCTCTGCTAGTGTGGTCTATTACTATACTATCCTGGCAGTAGCCCATGTTCTATTTTACGTAACCTGTGTGGCTTCATATCGTAGATTTTCCCAAGGCAGCGTTCAACGATGATTTCTCTTGAACTATGAACACCACCGTTGAACTTATTGAACATCGAAGTAGACATATATAAGTCATGGGTTGTAATGGTACTATGTGTACTGTGTGACAGGTACTGACCTACAGTGACTGGAGTGGAGGGCACGATGGCTTGGGCAGGGGCACTACCCATGGGCGGGGCCGCCACCAGGGCATACTGGAGGCCGTCCTCCGCTCGCTGTGCCCCCTTCTGCGCCGTCGACGACGCCACCTTCACCACCTCCGTCCGGGCCCACTGCAGCGTGTTGAGGGCCACCTGCGTCTTCTCCCCGTCACTGCCTGTCATGGCCACACACATGGGTTGAGTCACCTCCTCTCTCCGTGGTGACATGGCCACAGTATAACTTGGCCACATTAACATGGACATAGTATAGCATGGTCACAGTACAACATGGCCACAATATAACATGGCCGCAGAACGCACTCACCGAAGATGGCGTCAGCGGCAGCGTTCCAGACGGCGAGGGCGGCCTCCATGGCCTCCTGGTACAGCCTCTCCGCTTCCGGGTAGATGAGAGCAATTCCCGAGCCTGGGAGGACGTCGTGGAACTGGTTGAGCATCACCTTCTTCCAGGCCCCCTCCAGCGTCTCCAGGCTCCTGTGGCGGCAGGTATTACACTGAGACCTGCCTCTCACTCGCTCTCTCTCTCTCTCTCTCTCTCTCTCTCCTGCCGGTGGTCAGCAGTAACTACACCCTTCTGCCTTGACGTCTGATGCATCTACACTCTCCTATGTTGACGACTAACGCATCTACACCCTCCCTGCTGACGTGTGCTCCATGTGCTCTCTACATCAACGCTCTGATGTAGAGCTCTCTACAGCTCTATACATCATCATTCCCTGCACTAAATCAACGCCCCCAGCTCTACATTAACTACCCCTGCACTACAACAACGCCCCAGCTCTCTATATCAACCACCCCTGCACTAAATCAACGCCCCAGCTCTACATCAACCACCCTTGCACTACATCAACGCCCCAATTCTCTACATCAAGCACCCCTGCACTAAATCAACGCCCCAGTTCTCTACATCAACCACCCCTGTACTACATCACCCACCCCTGCACTACATCAATACCCCAGCTCACTACATCAACCCCCCCTGCACTACATCAACCACCCCTGCACTACATCAACGCCCCCTCATCGCTATACAACTCTCCAAGTCTACACGTACTGCTTCAGGAGTAGAGAGGTGGTGCTGATGCCCAGGACCGCCACGGCCTGCGTCAGGAGGAACTCGGCATCTCTCAGACGAAACTCTGCTTGACGACACAGCCTCTTCATGGCCGCCTGTGTGGTGTAGGTGCCGTTGTGGCGCTCCAGGAAGAGCTCGCCGACCCACCTGCACAGGTTGTGCTGCTCTTTCTCCAACTGGCCGAAGAACTCGTCCGGGGTCATCATTTGCATCCTGGGATAACGGAGGCTGGAGCTTGAGCACTTGGTGTGGAATGGTTTAGATATAACTTTGAGTGTGTTCAGCCAAAAACCTTAATAACCAAGTTTTAAAGTGGTAACTATTATATAAAACAATATATGGGGTACCTGGCAGGTCTCATTTTCTTCCAGTCTCCCACTCTCTTCCCTTATAACACCCTCTCTCCTCCCTTTACCTCTTTCCCCCCTATCTATCACTCTCTCCCTCCATACCTCGCCCTTCCCTTCCCCCCTTCTTTCTGTTCTTCTCACTGCTCCCTCTCCCATCTATTTCTCCTCCACTTTCCCATCAGACAACCCTGCCTTTTATTTACTACCCACACCTTCCTTCCGCAAGTTCTAATGACATAACATGAGGTTCCAAAGAACTTTTCCGCAAAGTATCCGAAGTTTGGACATACTTGGGGCAGCCGTCCGTGTCCTTGAGTCGGCGTGTCCTTTCCAGCATATCTTGGGTGGGGCCGCCGCCCCCGTCCCCGTAGCCGAAGAGGAATGCTGAGATGGAGACACGTCCCTTGTCCTGCAAGTTGTCCACGGTGTGCGCCGCCTCCTCCACCCTGTGACACGGGGACAGTGTTACCAGGTGTGACATGCAGGGGTAGGACACGGGGACAATGTTACCAGGTGTGGTGTAGAGGACTAGGACACGGGGTCAGTGTTACCAGGCATGACGGAGGGACTCACTTGACAGACATGCCGTAGGATTCACCGGGAGGGAAGTGAGCGAGGACGGGCGTGCCGTCAATACCCTCCCACACGAAGTTGTGGTGAGGGAACTTGTTGACGGTGTTCCAGCTGAGCTTCTGGGTGAGGAACCTGGTCAGCCCCACGTGCTGCAACAACACATCCACATATTACACAACCTTCCTCTACCACCCCCTCAACCACTCCGTTCAATTTCACCTCTCTGAATCAACCACAAATCACGACCTTGCTTCCCTGCTGCTTGTTGTGGCTTCATGTCTACCACACATTATGTTATTTTACGGTCTGTCAGCCGTTCTGTCTAACATCTCCCTCTCCCTGTCTCCCTTCTCTGTCTCCCCTTATACTGACTATCTTATCGTCTACTCGTCAATTAGATTTTCAAACTGTTGTATGTAATTAAAGTTACTGAACGATTTCATACCGTAGATGTTATGTGGGACAGTCACACTCACGCCAGCACCGTCACACTCACGCCAGCACCGTCACACTCACGTCAGCACCGTCACACTCACGCCAGCACCGTCACACTCACGCCAGCACCGTCACACTCACGCCAGCACCGTCACACTCACGCCAGCACCGTCACACTCACGCCAGCACCGTCACACTCACGTCAGCACCGTTACACTCACGCCAGCACCGTCACACTCACGCCAGCACCGTCACACTCACGTCAGCACCGTCACACTCACGCCAGCACCGTCACACTCACGCCAGCACCGTCACACTCACGCCAGCACCGTCACACTCACGTCAGCACCGTCACACTCACGCCAGCACCGTCACACTCACGCCAGCACCGTCACACTCACGCCAGCACCGTCACACTCACGCCAGCACCGTCACACTCACGCCAGCACCGTCACACTCACGCCAGCACCGTCACACTCACGCCAGCACCGTCACACTCACGCCAGCACCGTCACACTCACGCCAGCACCGTCACACTCACGCCAGCACCGTCACACTCACGCCAGCACCGTCACACTCACGCCAGCACCGTCACACTCACGCCAGCACCGTCACACTGTATATCTAAGGCAACATGAAAGGTGTGGACGTTCTCATACCCAAGTTGTAGCACTGACCTTCATGAGAGCTGGGATCTGAGCAGAGTAGCCGAAGGTATCAGGAAGCCAAAACTCCTTACAGGTGATGCCGAGTTCCTGCTGGTAGAAGCGCTGGCCGTGGAGGAACTGCCTGACGAAGGACTCGCCGCTGGGGATGTTGCCATCCATCTCCACCCAGGTGCTGCCCACAGGCAGGAACCTTCCCTCCGCCACTCTCGCCTTCACCCTCTCGAACAACTCGGGATAGTACTGCTTGCACCACGCCCACTGCTGGGCCTGTACGAGTAGTATTTTTCTGTACTCTCTGCCTACCTTACCCCGGGCTACGAGTCATCAAACATTTACGAAACCTGTACATCATGCAACAGTCATTTGCGGTTTTGTTTACATTTATTAAATAGTTTACGGGCTTGGAAGCTTCACAACCTAATGTTATTGTGTTATTGACAACTTTGTAGTGCTTCGTTCATAAGTTGTTTAATGTGTATACAAAGCCGCTGTGATTGAGGGGAAGATGTACATGTTTCGTGAGTGGTTGTGTAAATGCTTGCTGAATCCTGACCTTGTTTTCTGCTGCAGTTATACCACTCAACATTTGGGATTTGTCATAACTATTTTTTTTGTCTACCTAATCTAACCTCTGTCTAATTTCACTTCTCCCTAACCTCACCTCTGCCTAACCTCACCTCTGCCTAACCTCACCTCTACGAGGTCTGCCTGGCCTCGCGGGCGCCTGGCTGGCCTCGCGGGCGCCTGCCTGGCCTCGCGGGCGCCTGCCTGGCCTCGCGGGCGCCTGCCTGGCCTCGCGGGCGCCTGCCTGGCCTCGCGGGCGAATGCCTGACCTCGCGGGCGTCTGCCTGGCCACGCGGGCGCCTGCCTGGCCTCGCGGGCGCCTGGCTGGCCTCGCGGGCGCCTGCCTGGCCTCGCGGGCGCCTGCCTGGCCTCGCGAGCGCCTGGCTGGCCTCGTGGGCGCCTGCCTGGCCTCGCGGGCGCCTGCCTGACCTCGCGGGCACCTGCCCGGTCTCACAGACACTTGCCTGGCGTCCCACTCACCTGTGAAGCCACGAAGATGAACTCTGGGTAGTCGTCCATGAGTTTGAGCTGAGAGGAGAAGCTTCGAGCGACCTTCCTCTTGGTCTCAGAGTAAGGCCAGAGCCATGCCGAGTCGATGTGACAGTTGCCTATCGCGGCCAAGGTGTGGGCCCGCGCCCCGTTACCCTTGGCCAGGTATTGGTCGGCTAGATCGCTAGCCCCGCTGAGCCATCCACACAGAAGATCGCCATGTTGGGTGAGAAGGTAAGGCAGTTATCAGAAGTAAACACTTAACTAGTATGACTGTAAAACTAGGAAGTGATGTGGCGACTTACTAGGAGCTGGGATACAAGGAGTATGAGCTGAGATATGAGGACAGACTAAGGGCTGGGATATGAGGACAGATTAAGGGCTGGGATATGAGGACAGACTATAAAGGCTGGGATATGAGGACAGATTAAGGGCTGGGATATAAGGACAAGATGATAGCCTTCTGATTAACTGGAAATTATATATGGTTGGAGATATTAACATGTTTGTGTCAAGCAAGATGGAGACGACTGGC
This sequence comes from Procambarus clarkii, assembly GCF_040958095.1. Lineage (NCBI taxonomy): Eukaryota > Metazoa > Arthropoda > Malacostraca > Decapoda > Cambaridae > Procambarus > Procambarus clarkii. The sequence goes on along the minus strand of NC_091241.1, from coordinate 5,102,258 downwards.
TATCAGGCAGCACTGATGGTGAGGCTCACAAAAAGAGCTGGGCGTGTAGTGATGGTGTGAGGGAGCGCTGCCTTCACCATGTGTACATGAAGCAAAGGTTGTAGGTGTATCCAGCCCTTCCTCCTGTGTTTCGTAGTACTTATAGTAACCCTGAGGAACATAGTACATATACCGACCTACAACGCAATTAGAAAGTAGAAATTGGTGCTATTGAATTTGGACAAACCGGAAAAGATTTTCTATATGTGGTAAAGACAAACTAAACTAGCTTAACCTCCCTAGGCCTAATACACGCTATTTGAGGCCTAATATAGTACGTATGTGTGCTATACTAGGCCTAGGAATATTTGTTTGTTTAGCTTCATTTTTCGGACTCTATAAGGTGAATAGTGCAAAATTATACTATCTAATTGCTTAGTACATCAATATTCGTACTATGATGCACATAGTTACAGAAACTAATATCTAAACAGGAGGATGAGTGGTTGTAACTATGTTCAGATCATTAGGTCTGGCCTCTCCAGCAGGGGACTGAGACACAAGCCTTAGTTTCAAGGCTTAGACACATTGTTTCAAGAGAAGGAGAAACAGGTAAGAATGGAAAGTAAAGGACGACAACTGAATAAATAGTACTAAGGCAGTAAGAGCATGAGAGGGCTCGAGGCTCCAATGACCCACCTGTCATCACCAGCTGTGATGGAATTAACCATCTGGTTGGCTGTGTAGAGAGCCTGATACCCCCGCTGGTCCGGGATCAGCTGTTGAGCCAGCTGGTGAAGGACTTCGAGGTCTCGCGTCAGCTTGTACACCCGGGTGTCGAGGCGCGCGATCTCAGCCCGGCTCAGTGTGAAGAACAGCGCTGGGTCAGGCGGGTCTGGGGAGGGCGTGTCAAGGGGAGTTGTAACAGCTTGGCCAACCTATATGAACCTATATTATTATCCTGTATTTCCCCCTATCTTTTCTGCCTTCACCCTTCTCTCCTCCCCTGATTCTTCCCTCTCTGTTCTCAGACTTAGTTCTCAGTGGGTCAGTTTTTGCGGTTTGACGCCCGCTTTCCCTCCCTGGAGAACAGTTTGGTCCTTCAGGCCCACCTCCTCTTTCCTTCTCCTTGTTCTCCTATGTGTACGACATGGTTAGACAGTCGAGAAATTGTCATGTTATGGATATTGTTCAGCACTTGGAAGGCTATGAGAAAGTCACGTCTTCCTTCACTTTGAGTTTGGCCTTAAGCCTTGATTAGCTCTTGCGTGCCAGTCATCTGGTCAATCAATCCCTAGTCAGTTGATTGGATTTTGGGGTGCCCCAGAGGTAGGCCTAGTTTTGCCATTGGCCAGGGGAGGCCTAGAGGTGGGGATTAGGGACACAGTGTGCAGAGCTTCCTACCAGACTGGGCATAATCTTAAATCAGTGTTCTTTAGTGTGGAATGGACCTTGTGTCTGGAGATGAGATAACAACTTATTGGCCATGGATTAAAGTTGCAGATTAATTGAATTGTACCTGACATAAAAAGTTGGTATTTCATATCATTTGACTATGGAGACGAGGGAGTTGACGCTGAACATGGGGGAGTTGATTATATGGACATGGGGGAGTTGACTGACCTATAAGGTCGCCAGAGGAGGCCCCCATAATGCGGTTGGCGGCCATCTCCACGTAGAAGGTGTAGGGGGGCGACCCGGCCTCATAGGACTGTGTTATGGTGTAGTCTGTGCGGAGAGCGTCCTCGTCCCCTGTAGACAGTCCCTGCAACACAAAGTGTAATGAACCAGACGCCGCTGTTACCATTTATAGCGCTTACCTTACAACCCTTTATAACGTTCATGATGTTAACCACTATGGAATAAAATGCGCTCGCCCTGACAGCGATAATCACATAAACTCTACAGGAGTGAGAGTTAAGGACGCCATACTACAGCGACTGAATGTTGTATCACCAAAGGATAATTACTTGAAAGGATCACTGTAGGATGTATACAAAGACATTCATCCTTGACTCACGTGGAGGAAAGTAAAGCCTTTGAACTCCAGGAACTTATAAAAACTTCAACAAGAAATATAGCTCACGTCCTATGTGACATGAGGAGGGTGGGAACAGAAGGAGAGGGAGAGGGAGAAGGGAAAATAAAGGAGAAAAAAAAGGAAGAGAAGGGAAGAATGATACCGAAATTTCTCTAGCTATTACAAAAGCTTTCCTTTATCTCACCGTGCCTCATTGTGTCTTAGTGTGCCTCATTGAGTCACAATGTGCCTCAGTGTTTCTCACTGTGCCTCAGGGCTCCAGACACTCACCTGGAGAATACTACCTTCAGGGCTCCAGACACTCACCTGGAGAATACTACCTTCAGGGCTCCAGACGGCGGCCTCAGAGTTGGAACCCCAGCGAAGCCTCACTTCAGCTCCCGCCCACTCGTCCGGGACCTGGAAGGTGACCTTGAACCAGTGGGTGCTCCAGGTGGGGCCGAACTTCTCCCCGACAGTGGTGGGGGCGAACTCCTGCGCCACTATCTCCTGGAAGGTCCAGTCTTGCCATGCTCCGGCACCCCCAGGGACGCTCCAGTGTGACAGCTCTGTAGAGAGAAGCCTCAGGTTAGTCAAATGGAAGCCCGGGAAAGGAGGTTATATTAGTTTCAAGTTGTCGGGGAACGGAAGCCTGTTATATTTATCGAGATCCCCCTTAATATGAGCTTGAGAACATGCTGTGAGGAACGGCTCCTATGATGGAGGGAGGGGCTGGTCTGTTACGACAGTGGGAGTCTCTCGCACGACTCTCCCACTCACCAAGAACACTTTGTGTACCCACTCTGCAGACCCATCACAAGAGCAACAACCTTCAAGTCGCTACACAGCTGCCACTCATGTTCGTCATACTTTATACACCTCAACAGCTTCTTCATGTCGTCAAAAGATTCCTTCATATGGGCTGCATAACCCAATGGAATTGATGGCAAAACAGTCCAATTAAGCAGCAAAATAGCTTTGACTCGTTTTGGATGAAAACTAGAACTAACCAACAATTATAAACATCATTTTAGATCTCAGTGACTCAATTTAGTCAAGAATTGACTAAATTTGTTTCAGAAACATTTTGTTGTAGAGCAGTGTAACAGGTTTCGATAACAGTGTATGATAAGAGGTGTTGATGACAGGCTCTGATAATGGGTCTTGATGACACAGTGATAAGAGGTGTGGAAAATATTTACAGTTTAATTTTATTACCAATTTATATGGAGTTTACCAAGAGTAAACTCCCGCCCCGCCAAGCATCTCTTATAACATTGGAAGCTATTGACAGTCATCTTCAAAATCTCAAACCAACTGAATCCTATGCCTTTACTGATGGTTCTGTGCAATTAGGCACTTGTAGAACAGGTTGTGCATGTGCAGTACATAAAGGGAATGAAATGATCATGTCTAGTACACAGAGACTGAACGACTGGGCAAGCACGACACAGACTGAGCTATTGGGTATCTATCTAGCCACTGAGTACCTTAAGGGGGCATATCGAAAAATATCGTTATTAATTAAAATTGTTCAATTTGCTTATAATTTTTTTATGAAATGGTTATAGAAAGGGCTGCAACTGGTCCAAGTTTCACCATCACACCCTAAACAGAAAAGGAGAAAAAAAATACACAACGTATTATGCAACGAATGTTCAACATTCTCAAATAATCTCAGGGAACACGTGTCAACTAAAATGTCTACTATGTGCTGTAGAAGCACAAACTCTTGTAATCATTGTAATATGTATGTTCATTATATTTATATTTAAATTTTTTTTTTTATTTTTATTTTTTTTTTATTTATTTTTTTGCCAATTTTTTTTTCTCGTTTGTTATCAAGGGATTTGCATGAAACTTGCACACCTTGCTCAATGGATGCCTATCTGCAAGGGTGCCAATTATGAACGAAATCTGTCGAAGTCAAGCTCAGCTACAGGTGGCCGAACTTGGATCTTTATTTTACTCTGGAAAGTAATTTACACCTTCAAATTACTTCAGAGCTTTTATTTATTAATCAATTTACATGCAAATTACACCTTATATGTAGCGTTTGTGCTTCTACAGACTCTAGTAGACATTTTAGTCCAAAGTCTATTTGTTGATTTTATAAAAATTTATAAATATCATATATTGCATATTTTTTTTAGTAGGGTAACTTTGAAAAATTATATTATTGCACTAAACACTTTTTTGATAAAACTGATCACTACAATCCTTTATTATGTGCTTAATTTAATATTTGAGTGTTATAGAAATGATTTTAGTTGACACATGTGTTCCCTGAAACAATTTGAAAATTCGTTGCATAATTCGTTGTTTATTTTTTTTCTCCTTTTCTGTTTAGGGTGTGATAATGAAATTTGGACCAGCTGCAGCCCTTTCTATAACCATTTCATAAAAAAATTTATAAGCAAATTGAACCACTTTTAATTTTACACCGATATGCCCCCTTAAGCTCAATGGTGGTGGAGTGATATTCTGTGACTCTAAAAGTGCTCTGCAGTCTTTAAATAACCCATCACAATGTATGTCGGAAGTAGATTGTAATATTAAATGGAATAATTTTTGCGAATGATAATAACTATAGTATAAAATTTGTGTGGATCCCATCCCATGTTGGAGTTGGAAAACATGACTTCGTAGATCGATTGGCCAATGAGGCTTGCAGGAAAGAAAACACTGATTATGACTTTGGACTATCTAATGCAATTATTAGAAACATAGAAATTAAAGAAATTACTTCAAATTTAAAAGAGCTAAAATATGCCCAGAGACCTGAAAGCTGCAGTACTGAAAGTTATGACAAGTTTTGTAATAATAGGTATTTGTATGGTCAGCACAGTAACCGGACCAGGCAATGTGATGTAGTCATTGCGCGAATTCGCCTTGGCTATAGGCACATCTGGCAGGTTAGTAAAGCTGAGCCACTATCAGAATACAGTACTCAGATTGTAAACTCTGTGATAAACCTTTAATGCATTCACTAGAACACTATATTATTAAAAGTGAAACCGTAAAAGAATTTAGATCTCCTGGCCTATTGTACCATCAACTGTGTAACTATTTCATTGAATCTGGTATACTGGACGACATCCTAATAATTTATCCTAAATTTGCTTTTCCATTTGAAAGAATGAAGAGCAATTTTATTTATATTATTTTTAAGCTGCATTTCTTACGAACCCATCCCGGCCCATGTGTGGCAGTGCACAATAGAAAGTTGTAATTACATATTCGAACATTGAAACATTGATTGTAACCATAATATATATATATATATATATATATATATATATATATATATATATATATATATATATATATATATATATATATATATATATATATATATATATATATATATGCTTCAGCCTACAGTTTAGACCTATAGTCTTGTGTATGTGTATGACCCCTCTGTCCTGTGACAATGAATACCAGCATTATCCTGACTCTAATAAGACCTAATTGAATTCCTCAGATTAGGCAAAATTGTAATTCAATTTTGTCAATAAAGATTGTGTCAATAATAATAATAATTATAGGCTTCATAACGCCGGCCAGCTTACAGACGCACCAACATACAGCATCATGACACCAAAACTAATGATACTAATTAAATTTGATCTCATTAATATTGATTATTACTTATAAAATACGCCATAATTTAGTGTTAAGGTGTTAATCATAATAAATAAGCACATTGTTTATATACATATATATATATTAGAAATTAAAATCAATTACCCAGCGTGTGCTGTGTGAGGCGGGCGGCTCCATGCCTGTTGTGACCACGGTGGTGGAGGCGCCCCAGAGCGCCCGGACTCACTACCTCTCATACACCTTGTGTTTGGTCGTATGAACAACAACTGTTGCTTACAGGCATGTTGAGATTTGTGCGGGAGTTTAAGAAGTGTGTGTGGCAAACTAAATAAACTAATACTGAATGAAAAGACATAAATAGGAGAAATTCAAGACTGAACAATCAACTGGCAGCGACGCCAACATGTCCCTCTCAGTTGATGATGTGAAAATATTGTGCCCAGCTCTACACCTTGTTAATTGTGTCGACTAGAAGTGGTCTCTGGCACCCGGTCTCCAACAGTGTCAATGGACGGTTTGTGGCTGCTTGTGTTTTATCATTTTTGGTACCAAATTAATATATATATATATATATATATATATATATATATATATATATATATATATATATATATATATATATATATATATATATATATATATATGCCAGTCACCATTTATTCCACAGAAAAACTCTGGTTAAGAAGCCAGGTTTAACTTCAACCCTACGTACGTAGTGAGTTTAATATATCATTAATTTATGTGCCATAAAATTCTGACAGTGGATTAGTTGAATTTCTTTAGTTTTTAGCCCATTGATATCTTTGTGGTATGTGATGAGGCTATCATATGATTTACTACTGCTTCTAAATGTTAATTATTACATGCCAAAATGTAATAATTAACATCTTCAATAATAATAAATAATAATATAATAATAATAATAATAAATAATAATAATAAAGGTTCTGATAAGAGGTCTTGAAAAGAGGTCTTGATAAGTTGTAATAACAGGTTTTGACAGGTTGTGAAAAGATGTCTTGATAAGGTTATAATAAGAGCTCATGATGACAGGTTGTGATAAGATGTTTTGATGACAGGTTGTGATAAGAGGTCTTGGTGACAGGTTGTGATAAGAGGTCTTGGTGACAGGTTGTGATGAGTACTTATGTTAATAGAAAATATTGAAGGAAGGGACCGTGTGCTCACAAGGTTTGTAATATATAATCTAATTTGCACGGAGAGAGAGAGCACAAGGAGATACAGATTACAGTTTACACGGAGTATATGATGTATAAAATGAGATGACCAAGCTGGATGAGTTTAGTGATTGAGAAAGGGGTTCACCTCCCGTACGGACAGGCAGGTACTGTGACTGACCCACGGAACGGATGTCCGGATAAAGACGGTCGATGAGGTTGACCTCCCTGAAGCGGGTGGCCGCGAAGTAATTGTAGATACGTGGTAGTGTGGTGGTGACGTCCTTGTGGAGGCTCGCCTGCACCCCTGGGTCAGTCATCCTCGCTGAAACACGTAATTTTTACCACGTAATCTTTAACCCAATCTATTCTAACGTAACATAACCTAATCTAATAACCCTCCAGAGGTGCAAGTTCAAGTACGTTTATTGAGACAATAAAATACATCTCAAAGGGATAGTAAAGTAGTATAGTAAATACATTTCAGAGTAGCTTCAAAGGCCTCAAGTCCGACACCAAATCAAAGGATTAAGTGGTTTATACTTACCTCAGCAGTGGTTATGGTAACAGGTTCTAAGGACAATAGCAGTAGTCACTGCTACTGTAAGCTGCTGAATGTTAGGCACCACTCCCCACCAAGCCTATATATGCTTCGCTATCTGTGTCGCACCTGTTTATTTGATATCGATATTTTCTTAATGATAACACTTGTTAGTCAATATATATATATTTCCGATAATGACGTTGCTATGGATGAAGGCCACTACTGGAACCAGGTGTTGGGAGCTCCACTACTGTAACGAGTTACAACGCCACTCTCCACCAGCCAATGTTTTGTCTTGTTACTAAAGTTTGTGTGATCCACTCACTTACTGAAGGCATTTTAAAAGCACTACAGTCACCTTCTGTAGTTGATTGGTCAATAAATTCCTGAACTGTATGTTTGACAAATCTCTCACCCTGTCCATGGAGGACAGAAGAAAATGTATATATGCTGGTTAGCATTGTAAATGTGTGGCCACGTCTGTGGTAGAAAATAATAATAAAAACAACTTACTGAAGGCACCGCCCCTCTAGTGTGTTTATGGGAGCCGGTCGGCCGAGCGGACAGCACGCGGGACTTGTGATCCTGTGGTCCTGGGTTCGATCCCAGGCGCCGGCGAGAAACAATGGGCCGAGTTTCTTTCACCCTATGCCCCTGTTACCTAGCAGTAAAATAGGTACCTGGGTGTTAGTCAGCTGTCACGGGCTGCTTCCTGGGGGTGGAGGCCTGGTCGAGGACCGGGCCGCGGGGACACTAAAGCCCCGAAATCATCTCAAGATAACCTCAAGATGCTCAAGGGTGGGGGGGGGGAAGTGTCAGGTAACTTTACTGACAAAAGCTGTATCTTTTATACATCTTTTATCTTTTTAGCTAGGTAGAAATAGCCTAAGCTACTCTATCCCTTTGAGATGTATTTTATTTGTCTCAATAAATGTACTTGAACTTGCTGTATCTTAAGGATAATGAATAACCTTAAGCCAATACCACCCAGCTAAAACTTTGGTAAAGAATGCATTTTTTTTTATCAGCGTGTTATGATAATATTTTATCCAATATCATGTTGGAAAGGTAAAAATATTTAGTTTTGTTGTTATCAATATAGCACCTACTTCAGATTATGGACTTGAGTGTGGGCGCCCCGCTATACAATTGATATGTTCACCAACTTGTACAGATAAAGACGACCAAGGTAATCCCAGGAATTAGGAGCCTCCCTCACGCGAGACAAAGAATAAGGGTGGACATGACTCAAGTATTCACATGGATGAGAGGATATAACAAAGTGGATAATGATAACAATATTAATAATGCTAATTATAATAATAATAATTATAAAATTAATGAGAAAATTAGGAGGAATCATAAGGAGGATTCGAACCCAGACACTTGGAACTCCCAACCCCTAGACCAGTATACGCTTGTGCTTGGGAGTACCAAGAACGTGGGTTCGAATCCTGCTCTTGACTAACTGATTTTCTCATTGATACATCAGGTGAATGTAATTTCATCATGCAATAATAATAATAATAATGAACAAATCACCAGGTCATGATGAGGATTCGAACCTGCACACTGGATATTCCCAAGCATATCGAATAATAATAATAATATTAATAATAAAAATAATAATATTATTTTATTCATACAGTTTAAAAAGGACATACTAAAGTGGTTACATAGTAGGTAAGGTAAATTATATGTATAAAATAGTCTGTCCAACGTCGGACAGACACTAGGGGTTTGGCGGGTGCATGGAATGGACTTTGGGCCTTTGTTTATGAGGACGGGCTGCTGGATGGAATGGACTTGGTCTGAGTACGGGTCGAGTTGTGGCTGGTATCAATCCGTTCTCATCAACATAGGTCAAATGTTCATTAATCAACCAACTAAACCCCCCTGTTTATGAACGAAAAACAGTTAACACATGACTCACAACTGATGTAACCAGTCCTCAGGCCAGGCTTGTTAAAGCTGCGGCCGTCCTCCAAGGCCGCAGCTTTATCTTGAGATGATTTTGGGGCCTAGTGTCCCCGCGGCCCGGTCCTCGACCAGGCCTCCACCCCCAGGAAGCAGCCCGTAGCAGTTGTCTAACTCTCAGGTACCTATTTACTGTTAGGTAACAGGGGCATCAGGGTGAAAGAAACATTTTGCCCATTTGTCTCTTCCTCCACCGGGGATCGTACCAGGAACCCAACCCGTCCTCGACTCAAGTCCATTACATTCAGCGGTCAACCCCACAGACGCATTCATAAATTTTAACAGACTGTTCACTCAAAACGGGAATTTTCTCAAGTATAAATTAATATTATAATATATTAGCATATTGTGTATATATAGGCATAGGATAGGTTAGGTTAGGTGTTTAGGTTCTGTTGGCGGTTATTTGTATATGTAGTACGTGGATGAAGCATTTATAGCGTTGTGATTCGAACAAAATTCGTCAGTGAAGCACTTGTTCCGGATATGTTCGAATGTCAGCAGTTGTGAGTCGTGTGTAAACCGCTTTTCATTCATAAACAAGGGGTTTGGCGGGTGCTTGGAATCACTTTTGGATCTTTGTTTGGAGGACGGGCTGCGGAACCTCAGGACTACGAATCCGAAGCGCTGTCCACCCAGCTGTCAGGCACCCTTTGAGAATTTGTGCATTCTCCATGCCCATTGTGCATTCATAAATGTTAACATATTGTACATTAAAATAAGTTTTCATTTATACATTAATATTATTATATATTAAAATTATGTGTATAGTTAGGCATAGGTTCGGTTAGGTTAGGTGTTTAGGTTCTGTTGGCGAGTATTTGTATTTGAAGTACGTGGGTGAAGCATTTACAGAGTTGCGATTCGAACAGAGGTCGTCAGTGAAGCACTGTTCGAGAAATGTTCGATCTGTCGGAAATCCGACAATGTTAACATTCTATAGTTAGCCATTACCAAACATTAAAGGAAAAGGAGAGATTTCATGACGTCATCACAACAAGACATCTATGTACACATCTCATTTCTTTTAAAGCCACAATCTAGTGTTTAAACTTAATAAAATAGTATTCACTAGGACTGAATATAAATAAGTACACCAGAAAAATATAGCTTGACTCCCTAAATCTATAAATCAGAGTTGGAACCAATAGAATATTGATGAAACGCCAGCTCAGGGAAGGGAGCCGGGCAGTGTTGCCAGATTGGGCTACAAATAGAGAATTGGGCTACTTTAGAGAGCCCCGCGCTCCCAAATTTTTAATTTCGCTACTTGCTACTTTTTTGGGCTAATTTAAAAGCAAAATGTGCTAATTTGGGCTATTAATGTTAAGAATGTACGATTGCGAGTTACATGAAAGTAGCTAAGCTATAAATAATTGTAATTAATAATAATTGTAAATATTAATTAATACTAAATAATATTATTTAATAAATTAGTCCCAATTCAATGCAGAGTTTTCTTCCAAGCACAGAAACTTGTAAATATAAATACAAGATAATAGATCGATAAATAAATAGACAACTTTCAAATATTGCACCAAGTAATGGCGAGAGGAAAAAACTAGACAGTATACATTACATTTGAAATTAATAATGGTTGAATGGTAATAAATTGGTATATGTTTGTATGTATACCAGACAAAGTCCATTTAATGGCAGAATTTAGCCATTTTGTGTAAAAACTTTTATATCTCATATTATTAATTATAACAGTAATCGAAAAAAGTCATAATTTGTATATACAAGAGATGAAACAGAGAGCCATGAGCTAGAGCGATGTGGAGGCCGAGCTTCCAGAAATACCTTCCTGTGATTGGCTGTTGCGGGGAATACCAACACTCTTTTATGAATAAAATTTAAACTAAGAAATAGGTCCTTGTGAACAACAACAAGGTTGTTGTGAAAAAGAACAACAATTTCTGTTTTGCATCTGACAGAAATCTCCATCTAACTGAATAATTTACTCGAATAAGAGGGCAGAGCAGTGTATCATTATTTGTGTCAAGGCAACCCCCAATAATAACGTCACAAGTTAGGTAGCCAGCCAATGTTTCTGTAACACCTGTTACATCCTGCAGTATTTAATTATCACTATATTAACACTTTAAATACTTAACATTTCACTTTTTAGGTAGATTAAAGTTGAAGCAGAATGTCATAAGCAAGGATGGTGTGCTGAATAAAGATGATTTATTAAGTGGATGGAGCCTTTAGCTGATCCCTTCCTGTGATTGGCTGTTGTGTGAATGTCAACAAAGAATATCTACCAATGATATGCCATTTATTATGCACCCCATACCACTTGTGGGCGGAGCTTGGAACCTCCTACCCGAGCACAACAACCCGCCTTATGGGTTGCTGTTTGGCTATTTATAGTGCGTTGGAAAAAAAAAGAGATGGCGTTAGTTGTATTTTGTGGGGTAATTTGTTATAAGTGTAATTTGATGTCAACAGATGGCGTAAGCTGTATCTTTTGGCCACTATTGACCAGCCAGTTGATAGTGTTCTCTTTTCTCTAAGACAGATGGCATCAGCTGTCTTATTATTACTTCCAAATTCCCTTTAAACACTGATCTACAAATCCCTTGGCTTATGATAAGATTTTATACCATTTATGATAAGTATTAGATAACTGGAGTTCCGCAATTACTTTTATTTATCAACTGTTCAGGATATCATCATATAACGTCTGGTTAGGACGTACTGCTCTCGATTGATGAAGATTAAGCCACCCAAGAGGTGGCACGGGCATGAATAGCCCGTAAATACTGCTCTCGTAATATTATTCAGTGGGGTGGGGGAACTATCAAGTGAAAGCGCCAAGCCATTACGACTATATAGCACTCGGAAGGGGTCAGGATACGGATTTGGGATGGAACGGGCGAAAGGAATGGTGCCCAACCTCTTGGGCGGTCGGGGATTGAACGCGGACCTGTAGGAAACGAGACCGTCGCTCTACCGTCCAGCCCAAGTGGTTAAGCGTAATATTATTAAACCAACAATTTATGCATATAATAACAGCATTTCACACTAAAAATACTTGGATATATTGAAATTTGGTAGTGAATTCCAATCTAGGAATCTCCTATGACTAAACTGTATTTTTTAATCACTTTTATGTACTTACTACTTATTATTAAATTATTAAGTACTTACTATAATCATTAAGTAAATTATTTTATTTAATATTTAAATTAAATGATAAAATATTAGGTAATAATAAATCATTGTGTAGGGGGGACAGGCAGCCAGTGTATATATACATGTTAGGCTTATACCAAGGTGCCACAAAGGTGCCAAATTAAAGACTGGGTGCTGCCGGGGCGGGCCCAAGGGCTGCTGGCGGCCCTGGCCAGGCTGAACTTCCGCGCCCTTATAATCACCATTGTTTAATAATCTTCACAGGGAGAAACAACTGTAAATATAGGAATAGTTTATTACAACATACACGGTAAAGAAAACAGCTCGGAAACTAAGGAAATAAAGCTGCCGATAAAACATTAAAGTCCACTTCAAGTTCAAGTATGTTTATTGAGACAATAAAAAAATACATCTCAAAGGGATAGAGTAGCTTAGGCTATTTCTAGCCCCCCCCCCCTCTACTTCAAGTCCCTCAAGGGGCGCACAAATTCAGTGAGTACAAATACACAAATCACAATACAAGATTCCCATCTAACATAGCAGGTTAAAATAGGAAGCCCAGCATATAAGTGTTACAAGTTACAAGGGAACAAGTGAGAAGGCGGTGGAGGCCAAAACCGGAATTGCTCACTGATTTTTAATGCAGATATGTCGTGATTATCATACTACAAAGATGGTAAGGCACGAAAACCTTTTTATTCGTTAAATTTTATAAGGCAATTAAAAGAACCTATTTCACAGCCCCTCTGTTCAAGTCCCAAATTTTCAAAATTGGAAATTTTTCAAATTTAAAAAAAAAAAATGGGCTACTCTTATTACAAATTCGCTACTTTTAGACCGTCAGCTCGCTACTTTTAGCAATTTAGATCTGGCAGCCCTGGAGCCGGGCAGTCTTTGTCTCAGAAAAAATGTAAACACACCCACGAGACAGTCAGTGCTCCTGAGAGATTTTACAACATGTTTCACACACGATGGACTATTCTATCCTAGTGACTTGCCACAACAACCTCTACAATAACGGGAGTACCATAGTGTCCGATTTGTGTAATATCCATGTAATAGTGGCCATTATTAATCAAGGATAAATATAATTTCGGTTATACTCTGGGGCTTCAACCCCAACAAAGTGAGTTTTATCTTTTTTTTTTTTTTTTTTTTTTTTTTGAGATATATACAAGAGTTGTTACATTCTTGTACAGCCACTAGTACGCGTAGCGTTTCGGGCAAGTCCTTAATCCTATGGTCCCTGGAATACGATCCCCTGCCGCGAAGAATCGTTTTTTCATCCAAGTACACATTTTACTGTTGCGTTAAACAGAGGCTACAGTTAAGGAATTGCGCCCAGTAAATCCTCCCCGGCTCTTTACTACATCTCTTTAAATCTCTTTACTACACGAATATTTCATGTCACACCTGTACTTTATATGTTAATGGAGCCATTATTAATACCGATTATTTGGCAGGTAAACTTGTGACTGGAGATATTAGAAGATGAGCTGGCCAACATAACCTGTGACGCTTCTTGCATACCTTAGCTGCTCCACAGACGCCACAGTGCTAGCCGCCATTACATAGCAACTAGGCTACATGTGCCACTCCCTAATTTGATGTAGTCACACTGCCTAATCAGGCCATATCTACCTACTCTGATAAGAATTTGTTTATATTAACCTATGTTTATCATAACATTTGTAGTACTAACCTTACTGTGGCTAGTTATAAACCACCATATGTGGTATAATTTAAATTTAATAGAAAGTGTTTATGGTTTAATTTATCTCCACCAATGTGGGATAAACTGTGAACATTTACACCCAACTATGTGTAGGTAAAGCTTGGCAGGCTAAATTTACTTACAGTCCACTTAGAATCATAAATCAGTATTGAAGTAACTGAAGAATACAAATTAAATATTCACAAAGAATAAAAACAAATAACTGCCTGCCAGGATTACCCCATACGAACGTCATCATTTGAGTCGTGTGTAAACCGTTTTTCATTCATAAACGGGGTTTGGCGGATGGATTAAAGAGCATTTGACCTTTGGTGATGACCTGATGTATGTATTTATATTTGAGAGAGTACAAATTTTGAATACACAGTACGTGAAAATTGACGAATGTGTCTTAAGCGTCGACCACCAAGTGGACATGCCTAGCCTGAGGATAGGCAGCAGCCGCCTTACATAGTCCAGAAGACCTTCAGTTTCCATTGTTCGTATACTGTATATGATTGTCCAATTACTGGGGTAGGATGTGTGTTATTCAAGAACTGCGACACACAGTCAGCAGGTGTTGTATCAGATGATAACACAACAGACCAGCCAACACCTGGGAAGCGACCCGTGGCGCCTCTAGCGGCGCCTCAGTGAGTCACGGGACATGTTGCGATTCCCTGTGATTGTGGCTGCTCACTATCACCGCCTGATAGTGAGTCCTCCTGTTGTAGGCGTGCCTTTGTTGTTTGTTGGGGGCGTGCCTTTGTTGTTTGTTGTGGGTGGTTTGGTGTTGTGGATGGTTTGGTGGGGTGTGGGTGTGTTTTAGTGTTGGTGAGGGCGTGCCTTTATTTGTTGTATTCACCTATTTGTGCTTGCGGGGGTTGAGCTTTGTCTCTTTGGTCCCGCCTCTCAACTGTCAATCAACTGGTGGTTTGTGGGTGGTTTGCCATGTTGTTGTTATGGGTATGTTGTTGTTGGTGCGTTGTTGTTGTGGGTATGTTGTTGTAGTAGTTGTGGGTATATTGTTATGGCGATGTTGTATGTTGTTGCTGTGGCCATGTTGTTGTAGTTGTGGGTATATTGTTGTGACCATGTTGTTGTGAGTGTGTTGTTGTTGTTGTATGTTGTTGCTGTGGCCATGTTGTTGTAGTTGTGGGTATATTGTTGTGACCATGTTGTTGTGAGTGTGTTGTTGTTGTTGTATGTTGTTGCTGTGGCCATGTTGTAGTTGTGGGTATATTGTGGCCATGTTGTGAGTGTTGTTGTTGTGGCCATGTTGCTGTGGCCATGTTGTAGTTGTGGGTAAATTGTTGTGGCTATATTGTTGTGGGTGTGTTGTTGAGGTTCAACAATCAAATCAAATATTTCAATCAAATACACACGAGATTATGATTCCAAGTTTTTATTAGAGGATGTGCTGAATTAAATATGGAGATAAAGTGGTACACAACGCTCACAGGATTCCAAGTTAATAGTCATAGCTTGGTGGACCATAGACTGATTGTTCATCATAATATTGGTCGGGATTGTTGTGGGCCTGTGAAGGGGCGCCGTAGCTTGGGGAGGGTGTTTCATAGGTTGGGGAAGGTGTTCCATATTTTGGGGAGGGTGTTCCATAGGTTGGGGAAGGTGTTCCATATTTTGGGGAAGGTGTTCCATAGGTTGGGGAAGGTGTTCCATATTTTGGGGAGGGTGTTCCATATTTTGGGGAAGGTGTTCCATAGGTTGGGGAGGGTGTTCCATAGGTTGGGGAGGGTGTTCCATATTTTGGGGAAGGTGTTCCATAGGTTGGGGAAGGTGTTCCATATTTTGGGGAGGGTGTTCCATAGGTTGGGGAGGGTGTTCCATATTTTGGGGAAGGTGTTCCATAGGTTGGGGAAGGTGTTCCATATTTTGGGGAGGGTGTTCCATAGGTTGGGGAGGGTGTTCCATATTTTGGGGAAGGTGTTCCATAGGTTGGGGAGGGTGTTCCATATTTTGGGGAAGGTGTTCCATAGGTCGGGGAAGGAGTACCGTATTTTGGAGATGGGGGTCCGTAAGTTGGAGAAGGTTTCTTGTAGGTAGCCTTAGTTGTTTTGTAGGTCGGTGGAGTGCCGTAGGTTGGGGAAGGCGTGCCATAGGTCGGAGCAGGTGTCTTATATGTTGGAGATGGTGCGCCATAAGTAGGTGCAGGTGTGCCATACACTGGGGCAGGCTTGTCGTAGGCTGGGGCAGGCTGATAGGGCTTGGGCTCGGGGTACTGGGCTTCTCCCTGATACTGGACATCGGCCACGTAGCCATTGTAGTCATCGGCCGTGTAGGAGACGACCTGAGTACGACCATCGGGCAGAACGACTCGGTACTCGCCGGTCTCAACATTACCGTCGGAGTTGGCGTTGTGGCCGAAGTCGTTGCCGCTGTACGGCTCCACCACGCTGTACGTGAAGTCGAACGGCATTCCCTTCTGGAAAGTGTTACATTTTAGTAATGTGTTGCAGTCAACGATTCTGCACGATGCAACAGTAACCAATATTTGTGCAGGCGATGAGTCACAATAACGTGGCTGAAGAATGTTGACCAGACCACACACTAGAAGGTGAAGGGACGACGACGTTTCGGTCCGTCCTGGACCAGTCTCAAGTCGATTGTGGTATCAAGTCAATAATCGACTTGGGAATGGTCCAGGACGGACCGAAACGTCGTCGTTCCTTCACCTTCTAGTGTGTGGTCTGGTCAACACCAATAATTGTATTATCAAACGGATGAAGCTAGAATCGTTGCAGTTTCCTCATAGAGGCACCATGAAGACGAACCAGCAGTCACGTGGAACAGTCCAGTGATCACACAACATATTTCAGTCTTATTCTTCGTGACGAAACTAAAGTCAATGTCAAATTGTATGGAAATCACGTAATAATTTATAATGTACATTTGTCTTACTGAAAACTTTCGAAAGACTCGATTTTCTTTAAAAAGATTAATGTTTAGATGTCAAATAATATTTACAATTTTTTTCGTTTTTAGTTTTTTTCTCGTTTTAGAGAAATTAATTCACTTACTTCTTGGGTCGGGGCACCGTAAGTAGGCTGTGGTGTCTTGTAGGCTGGGGCAGGAGCCGGATAAGAAGGTTGAGGGGGCTTGTAGGCTGGGGCAGGAGCCGGATAAGAAGGCTGTGGGGGCTTGTAGGCTGGGGCAGGAGCCGGATAAGAAGGCTGTGGGGGCTTGTAGGCTGGGGCAGGAGCCGGATAAGAAGGCTGTGGAGGCTTGTAGGGTGGGGGGTGGGTTGGGGCAGAGTACCCGTAGCCATCAGAGGGCGGGGGCTCTGGGTGAGCCAGCACCACACCCACCACGCACAACATCAAACAAACCTGTAGGGGGTAAAAGACGCAACACTATACTCACGGAAAGAAAAACTCTAGCTAACACAATTAATATTATCTTGCTGTGCCAGCCACAAGAGTGTGGTGAGCAGTGCTCACCTTAGTGGTCATGACTGAGTCTTGTGCAGTAGTGAGCGGAGGAGGCCTTATATATAGTGGCAGGCGTGCTCACTCACCACGCCCACTGAGGCTCAACTTTGTCATTACTCAAGAGTTGAGGTCACGCCTTCACCGGCGTCTCGTTGACCAGTCCATCACCTGGACAGTTGCTAGTGTCCTGCAGGTGTGTGGTTGTGTTGGCCTTCAGTACCTGCAGGTGTGTGGTTGTGTTGGCCTTCAGTACCTGCAGGTGTGTGGCTGTGTTGGCTTCCAGTACCTGCAGGTGTGGCTGTGGGGACCTCCAGTACCTGCAGGTGTGTGGCTGTGTTGGCCTCCAGTACCTGCAGGTGTGTGGCTGTGTTGGCCTCCAGTACCTGCAGGTGTGTGGCTGTTTTGGCCTCCAGTACCTGCAGGTGTGGCTGTGGGGACCTCCAGTACCTGCAGGTGTGTGGCTGTGTTGGCCTCCAGTACCTGCAGGTGTGTGGCTGTGTTGGCCTCCAGTACCTGCAGGTGTGTGGCTGTGTTGGCCTCCAGTACCTACAGGTGTGTGACTGTGTTGGCCTCCAGTACCTACAGGTGTGTGGCTGTGGTGACCTTCAGTACCTGCAGGTGTGTGGCTGTGTTGGCCTTCAGTACCTGCAGGTGTGTGGCTGTGTTGGCCCTCTGTACCTGCAGATGTGTGGCTGTGTTAGCCTCCAGTACCTGCAGGTGTGGCTGTGGTGACCTCCAGTATCTGCAGGTGTATGGCTGTGTTGACCTCCAGTACCTGCAGGTGTGTGGCTGTGTTGGCCTCCAGTACCTGCAGGTGTGTGGCTGTGGTAACCTCCAGTACCTGCAGGTGTGTGGCTGTGGTGACCTCCAGTAACTGCAGGTGTGTGACTGTGTTGGTCTCCAGTACCTGCAGGTGTGTGGCTGTGTTGACCTCCAGTACCTGCAGGTGTGTGGATGTGTTGGCCTCCAGTACCTGCAGGTGTGTGGCTGTGTTGGTCTCCAGTACCTGCAGGTGTGTGGCTTTGTTGGCCTCCAGTACCTGCAGGTGTGTGTCTGTGTTGGCCTCCAGTACCTGCAGGTGTGTGGCTTTGTTGGCCTCCAGTACCAGCAGGTGTGTGGTTGTGTTGGCCTCCAGTACCTGCAGGTGTGTGTCTGTGTTGACCTCCAGTACCTGCAGGTGTGTGGCTGTGTTGGCCTCCAGTACCAGCAGGTGTGTGGCTGTGTTGACCTCCAATACCTGCAGGTGTGTGGCTGTGGTGACCTCCAGTACCTGCAGGTGTGTGGCTGTGTTGGCCTCCAGTACCTGCAGGTGTGTGGCTGTGTTGGCCTCTAGTACCTGCAGGTGTGTGGCTGTGGTGACCTCCAGTACCTGCAGGTGTGTGGCTCTGGTGACCTCCAGTACCTGCAGGTGTGTGGCTGTGTTGACCTCCAGTACCTGCAGGTGTGTGGCTGTGGTGACCTCCAGTACCTGCAGGTGTGTGGCTGTGGTGACCTCCAGTACCTACAGGTGTGTGGCTGTGGTGACCTCCAGTACCTGCAGGTGTGTGGCTGTGGTGACCTCCAGTACCTGCAGGTGTGTGGCTGTGGTGACCTCCAGTACCTGCAGGTGTGTGGCTGTGGTGACCTCCAGTACCTGCAGGTGTGTGGCTGTGACCTCCAGTACCTGCAGGTGTGTGGCTGTGTTGACCTCCAGTACCTCCAGGTGTGTGGCTGTGTTGGCCTCCAGTACCTGCAGGTGTGTGGCTGTGGTGACCTCCAGTACCTGCAGGTGTGTGGCTGTGTGACCTCCAGTGCCTGCAGGTGTGTGGCTGTGTTGACCTCCAGTACCTGCAGGTGTGTGGCTGTGTTGACCTCCAGTACCTGCAGGTGTGTGGCTGTGTTGACCTCCAGTACCTGCAGGTGTGTGGCTGTGGTGACCTCCAGTACCTGCAGGTGTGTGGCTGTGGTGACCTCCAGTACCTGCAGGTGTGTGGCTGTGGTGACCTCCAGTACCTGCAGGTGTGTGGCTTTGGTGACCTCCAGTACCTGCAGGTGTGTGGCTGTGTTGACCTCCAGTACCTGCAGGTGTGTGGCTGTGGTGACCTCCAGTACCTGCAGGTGTGTGGCTGCGTTGACCTCCAGTACCTGCAGGTGTGTGGCTGTGGTGACCTCCAGTACCTGCAGGCTTGGCTGTGGTGACCTCCAGTACCTGCAGGTGTGTGGCTGTGGTGACCTCCAGTACCTGCAGGTGTGTGGCTGTGTTGACCTCCAGTACCTGCAGGTGTGTGGCTGTGGTGACCTCCAGTACCTGCAGGTGTGTGGCTGTGTTGACCTCCAGTACCTGCAGGTGTGTGGCTGTGGTGACCTCCAGTACCTGCAGGTGTGTGGCTGTGGTGACCTCCAGTACCTGCAGGTGTGTGGCTGTGTTGACCTCCAGTACCTGCAGGTGTGTGGCTGTGGTGACCTCCAGTACCTGCAGGTGTGTGGCTGTGGTGACCTCCAGTACCTGCAGGTGTGTGGCTGTGTTGACCTCCAGTACCTGCAGGTGTGTGGCTGTGGTGACCTCCAGTACCTGCAGGTGTGTGGCTGTGGTGACCTCCAGTACCTGCAGGTGTGTGGCTGTGTTGACCTCCAGTACCTGCAGGTGTGTGGCTGTGGTGACCTCCAGTACCTGCAGGTGTGTGGCTGTGGTGACCTCCAGTACCTGCAGGTGTGTGGCTGTGTTGACCTCCAGTACCTGCAGGTGTGTGGCTGTGGTGACCTCCAGTACCTGCAGGTGTGTGGCTGTGGTGACCTCCAGTACCTGCAGGTGTGTGGCTGTATTGACCTCCAGTACCTGCAGGTGTGTGGCTGTGGTGACCTCCAGTACCTGCAGGTGTGTGGCTGTGGTGACCTCCAGTACCTGCAGGTGTGTGGCTGTGGTGACCTCCAGTACCTGCAGGTGTGTGGCTGTGGTGACCTCCAGTACCTGCAGGTGTGTGGCTGTGTTGACCTCCAGTACCTGCAGGTGTGTGGCTGTGGTGACCTCCCCGGGTAGCCATCACCATCAAGGTGATAGTGTTCATCTTCCTCATGTTTCTGGAGAATTAGGTTTGTCCTTCACTTTCACCTTGCGCTAAATCTTTAGAAAATCCGTCAATGGTTATTTCTCTCTTTTATTGGAAACAAATATGGCGGCCGTTCTTGTGGTCACTATGACGGGGCTGTCACTATACATTCTTGTGGTCACTATGACGGGGCTGTCACTATACATTCTTGTGGTCACTATGATGGGGGCTGTCACTATACATTCTTGTGGTCACTATGACGGGGCTGTCACTATACATTCTTGTGGTCACTATGACGGGGGCTGTCACTATACATTCTTGTGGTCACTATGACGGGGCTGTCACTATACGTTCTTGTGGTCACTATGACGGGGCTGTCACTATACATTCTTGTAGTCACTATGACGGGGCTGTCACTATACATTCTTGTGGTCACTATGACGGGGGCTCTCACTATACATTCTTGTGGTCACTATGACGGGGCTGTCACTATACATTCTTGTGGTCACTATGACGGGGCTGTCACTATACATTCTTGTGGTCACTATGATGGGGCTGTCACTATACGTTCTTGTGGTCACTATGACGGGGCTGTCACTATACATTCTTGTGGTCACTATGACGGGGGCTGTCACTATACGTTCTTGTGGTCACTATGACGGGGCTGTCACTATACGTTCTTGTGGTCACCATGACGGGGCTGTCACTATACATTCTTGTAGTCACTATGACGGGGGTGTCACTATACATTCTTGTAGTCACTATGACGGGGCTGTCACTATACATTCTTGTGGTCACTATGACGGGGCTGTCACTATACATTCTTGTGGTCACTATGACGGGGCTTTCACTATACATTCTTGTAGTCACTATGACGGGGCTGTCACTATACATTCTTGTGGTCACTATGACGGGGCTGTCACTATACATTCTTGTGGTCACTATGACGGGGCTTTCACTATACATTCTTGTAGTCACTATGACGGGGCTGTCACTATACATTCTTGTGGTCACTATGACGGGGCTGTCACTATACATTCTTGTGGTCACCATGACGGGGGCTGTCACTATACATTCTTGTGGTCACTATGACGGGGCTGTCACTATACATTCTTGTAGTCACTATGACGGGGCTGTCACTATACATTCTTGTGGTCACTATGACGGGGCTGTCACTATACATTCTTGTGGTCACCATGACGGGGGCTGTCACTATACATTCTTGTGGTCACTATGACGGGGCTGTCACTATACATTCTTGTGGTCACTATGACGGGGCTGTCACTATACATTCTTGTGGTCACTATGATGGGGGCTGTCACTATACATTCTTGTGGTCACTATGACGGGGCTGTCACTATACATTCTTGTGGTCACTATGACGGGGCTGTCACTATACGTTCTTGTGGTCACCATGACGGGGCTGTCACTATACATTCTTGTAGTCACTATGACGGGGCTGTCACTATACATTCTTGTGGTCACTATGACGGGGGCTGTCACTATACATTCTTGTGGTCACTATGACGGGGCTGTCACTATACGTTCTTGTGGTCACCATGACGGGGCTGTCACTATACATTCTTGTAGTCACTATGACGGGGGTGTCACTATACATTCTTGTAGTCACTATGACGGGGGTGTCACTATACATTCTTGTAGTCACTATGACGGGGCTGTCACTATACATTCTTGTGGTCACTATGACGGGGCTGTCACTATACATTCTTGTGGTCACTATGACGGGGCTTTCACTATACATTCTTGTAGTCACTATGACGGGGCTGTCACTATACATTCTTGTGGTCACTATGACGGGGCTGTCACTATACATTCTTGTGGTCACTATGACGGGGCTTTCACTATACATTCTTGTAGTCACTATGACGGGGCTGTCACTATACATTCTTGTGGTCACTATGACGGGGCTGTCACTATACATTCTTGTGGTCACTATGACGGGGCTTTCACTATACATTCTTGTGGTCACTATGACGGGGCTGTCACTATACATTCTTGTGGTCACTATGACGGGGCTGTCACTATACATTCTTGTAGTCACTATGACGGGGCTGTCACTATACATTCTTGTAGTCACTATGACGGGGCTGTCACTATACATTCTTGTAGTCACTATGACGGGGCTGTCACTATACATTCTTGTAGTCACTATGACGGAGTTCTCTCTCTCTCTCTCATTAGTGAACATTATAAGATTGTGATATTATGAACATCGCAGGTTGTGATGACCATCAGAGAAGAGTGAACATCTTTGATTAAGATATATATATATATATATATATATATATATATATATATATATATATATATATATATATATATATATATATATATATATATATATATATATATATATATATATATATATATATATATAAAATCAGTCACTCAGGAAATCAGATCAGGCAAAAGAAACTACGAAAGAAAACTTGGCCAAAATATAAAGAAAGATCCAGAGTTGTTCTGTGTCTATATAAGAAGTAAAACCAAAACACAGGCTGTGTGGTACCCTTAGAAGGTGAGACTAAACAAGTTATAATGGACGATAAAAGGCCACCAAACAATGTGAGTGAACACTTTACACGAGTGTTCACATTAGAAACATTAGATCACATCCCATTATCCACACTAATGCTTGAAGGAGAAGAGAAGGCATTAAGTGATATATGACCATAACATGAGACATTATCAGGAAGAACAGTGATAAACTAAGACTCAAAAGCCCCAGATGTGGATGAAATCCAATCTAAAGTCGTAAAGGAACTTTGAGATGAATTATTCCTAAAATTGAAACTTTTTCAGAAAATGTCTGGACCAGGGGGTAGACCCCCATAGATTGGAAATATGCAAATGTCGCCCCTATTTTGAAAAAAGCAGAAAGACCTCAACAGCAAACTTCCGGCCAATCAGCTTGACATGACACATCTGCATGCTTACGGGGAGAATCCTAAGGGAGGGAATCATTCACCATTTCACAGTGAACAATCTTGTTAAATCAACCCAACGCTACTCAGACAAAAGACTTCCACTAGATGTGATTTGCATGGACTTTGCTAAAGCTTTTGACAAGGTACCACATAAAAGACTGGCAAGGAAAGTACAGGCACATGGAATAAATAGAAGAATACTAGAATGGCTGGAGGATAATACAATGGATGA